>NC_055676.1:23570713-23655713 GCF_017976325.1 Chelmon rostratus | reverse complement strand
GCCGCCGCCTGTTTGCTGTTAATGATTTATAGCTGATGGACTGAAGCTTTTCAGGCTTCCTCACATCCTCCGACCGAGCTGACGAGTGTGTGTGCGTGTGTGGTATGATAAAATGGTCAATTTGTTGTGTAATAATAATAACATTAACGACATTATTTGGACAGCACCTTTCATACAGGAAATGCAGCTCAAAGCGCTTTACAACAAGAAGTCACATACAGCAAGTGCTTCAAAATAAGATGAAAAATAAAACCACCGAATAATAAGTTCATAGTAATAAAAGAAAAGCATAAAATCAAGTTAAATAGAACATTTTTAAAAGGTGCAGCAGTGTGAGATAAAGCACCAAAGTTTCCTGTGTGAGGAAGTCAGAGCTTGTTAAAGGCCGGAGTGAGGAGATCAGTTTTTAGCTTTATTTTGAAAATACTCAGCGAGCTGCTTCCTGAGTTTGTTCCGGAGCCTGATTTTCTTCCAGCTGCTGGTAAATAACGTGTTACATTAATCAAGTTGGCTTGAAATAAAGGCAAGAATCGGTTTTTCGGCGTCTTCTTGGCTGATAAATGTTGATTTGCAGCCTCAGATATAATCCGGTGAGTTAATTTCCCAGATTATTAAGCAGCATTTCTCTTTTTGTTTCAGGGCAGACTAGCAGGATTTCAGTTCAAGAAATTATTGCTCATCCGTTGATTTATTGCCGATGTAACATAGTCAAAAAGGTTCAGAATAGAATAGTAGTTTAAATCCTGCTGAATGGGACGACAGTGCCATCTTCTGGCTTTTATTGGTACCTGCAGTCTTAGTTGGCGACGGATTATGGGTAATCCTCACAACAATGGAGGAACTCCGTAGAGGTAACGTGGTGTGAATGTCTGGACAAAATGATATTAGCCGACCTTTATAAAGCAATGAAAACCTTACCTGGCTGTGTTTTGTTTAATTTCGCTGTGTTCTTATTGAGTTGGTCGTGGGTTTTCTGGTGCTTTGTCGATAAAGGAAGGATTATTATTCTTGCGTATTGCTAGCTAAATCGGTGCGTATGCTATCTTTCCAGAGAGCGCATGTGCTGTGTCCACGGTTGACAGTGATTTGCTCTGTGTCCATGCTTTGATTGCAGAAAGGAAATACACCTGAACCGACAACCCGGATCAGCTCCAGACAGTTATTTGAAGGAGGACACACACGCAGAGGTCACACCAACAGACAGTTAGTCTGTGGCTGCAGCATCATTTACGATTCGATGAAATGGTTCAGTTGAGATGTACAGTTGTGTGTCATCTGCATAGAAGCACACGTCGTCCTCTCTAATGACGCCACCCAGTGGCAGCGTGTGTGCTGAGGACAGAAATGGACCAATCAGCTCCCCAGAACTGACTCGTGATCTCCGGGACTGACGTCAAACTTTGTCCCTTTGATGCTGGTTTGAAACCAGTTTTACACCAGTCAGAAAGACCAACCAGCTGTTCAAGAGCATTGATTAAGATCATATCAAACGCTGCCCGGAGGCCTAACGGGACAAGAACTGAGAGTGTCAGGAAGTGGGGACTAAGGGAAACTATGAGGGAACTAAGGGTTGAACCCAGATGCAGACACAAAGGGAACGTGGGTTCAAAGAAGGACAAATTTATTAACAAGACAAAACAACGAAAACTAAAACTCCTGGAACTATGACTAAAACACACTGTGGGAGGCCGAGTCACACGACAATGAAACAACACACATGAACACGAGACACAGAGCTATGGACAAGACTGAATGACTATCAATGAATAAAATAAATAACAGAAAACCCTCCCGGAGGAGGAAAGGACAATGGGCGATGAAAACAGAACTGACTACTGAAGGAACTCGACAAACAACTCAAAATACTCCTAAAAACGGAGGAACACAAATCTAAATGACAAAAGTAAGAAAACAGAAAATCTCTCTTTAACGAGGAGAACAAATCGGCAAGCTATGAAGGACCTTAAGAACTAAACTAACAAAACAACAGAAACAAAATCACTTCTTGAGAACTCGAGGGAGACAACACGACTAATAAATAAAACAAAACCAAGGAACATTCGAACAAAGAACTGAAGTTCGGCTATAACTAGCAAAAACAAAACAAAGCTTGACTATGCAAATTATAAGAAAAGGAAAACTCACAGAGAACACGGCACGGACATGAACGCAGACAAACCGAGGGTCAACACAGACATTAACAAAGACTCGGACATGAACACAGACAACACAACAAAATAACACTCACTGAGGGACTATGGCAAACATTAAAGACTGAGGAACGCTAACATGAAACAAGGCACGGACTAGAACAAAGACAAGAGACAAACCTACGGGGACTGTAGCAACCAAAGGACAAAGACAAGCCAAGCAGACAATTACCTGAAACACGACACGGACAAGACAAAGAAATCACACGACAAACACTTACTATGGACGCTAAGGCTGGGACAAGGACTGCGGCTGTGGTGGACGGCAAGGGGACAAGACAAGGTAACGCTGACGATGACGCGACAAGGACAAGGGGGAAGACACGGCCTTAAATACACCTGGGAGGAACACTAATGACACACAGGTGAAACACATCAATCACACAGGAGGGAAAACACAGGAAGTAAAGCAACACAAAGACACATAGCATGAACCTTCAAAATAAAACAGGAAGTAACCAAAACCAGGCAAAGACAAGACACAATGGGAAACTTTACAAAACACACACACGATGAGGCAAGACAAAACAAAAACTCTTACATAGAACGTGGCATGACTATAGACTAAGACAAGACTAGAACTCGAGCACGTAAAACATAGCATGACTTAGAACACATTAGGAGAAACACTACGATAACAGAATGGGGCAACAGCGAGGATCAAGAAGAGGAAACTAAACAAAACCGGCATGCATGGCACGGGTCATGACAGACAGCTTGTTTTCATCAGTTTAGTTGGTGAGTGCTTTACTTTCTGGGTTGGGTTTCTTTAGTAAACAGCTGTTTTCATGACAGGTGGGGGGGGGGGGTTAATCGCTGCTCAGTCATACAGAATAATATTCTAGTTCCCAGCATTGGCTGTAATTATCTTGCCAGACGTGTCGCTTGTTATAGAAAAGTCACGACTTCTTTGTGTTTATTATAGTTGTATTGTGTTTTATTACC
Source organism: Chelmon rostratus (assembly GCF_017976325.1). Classification (NCBI taxonomy): domain Eukaryota; kingdom Metazoa; phylum Chordata; class Actinopteri; order Chaetodontiformes; family Chaetodontidae; genus Chelmon; species Chelmon rostratus. The sequence goes on along the minus strand of NC_055676.1, from coordinate 23,652,558 downwards.
ATTATTACTGTTGGTATTTTATTTTGGTAATATTTGAGTTGTGTATTTTATTTGCTTCAGCCCTGAAATGTTGTGATCCTGTTCAGCCATTGAAGCACTTTGTAGCTTTGTTTTATTATTATTATTATTATTATGCATCTGTCTGTGTGTGTGTGTGTGTGTGTGTGTGTGTGTGTGTGTGTGTGTGTGTGTGTGTGTCCCCTTCAGCCCTGATGAGTGCCTAAAGCAGCACAGCCCTCATTATGGTCAACAAGTGAGATATGCAGAGCGCGTTGATCCTCTCACAGTTTTAATCAGCCCAATCAATCTTCACCCCGTCCCTTCACTCCATGTTACACACACACACACACACACACACACACACTCTCCATCTCTTCACTCTCTCCTCGCTCACTCGTCTCCGCTGTGTGCTGGAACATTCGTTCGCGGGTACTTGACTCCCCCCCCCCCCCCCTCTCCAGATGAGCTGGTCTACAAGCAGGCTAATAAAGCGGCTAATTGTGTGGTTGTCAGGGCGGGATTGATTTGTCTGTTTCAACACTGATAACACGAGCAATCATCTCTCTCTGTGAAGCCTCCGCGCGCTGTAGCTGCTGACGTTTGACAGCCAGGAGTGTGTGTGTGTGTGTGTGTGTGTGTGTGTGTGAGCCGACTTCGCCAACAAACTTATGATGACGACAAGGACAGATGAAGGTTTTCGCTGCTTTTTGTTTACCCCCGAAAGAATCAGCGAGCGAATGAGACGACAGCAGAAGCTGAGGGAGGAGGAGGGGGAGGAGGAGGAGGAGGAGGAGGAGGCGTCTGGATGGCTGATCTCTTACTCTGAATGTGGTTTGTGTGGTGGGGGAAATCCTGGAGTTGTGGTTATGCTGACAGCGGCAGAGGTGGAGGACGTGTTCACGAGCAACGTAAACGCAACAATACAAAAATACTCCATCACAAGTAAAAGGCTTAAAAAACTAAATGCTACCATCGCTATGCTAACATGGCTGCTGCTACAGTAAGCATAACGTTGACGTGTTAGCATGCTAGCATAGTCTCCGGTCTGCTCCGGCTCCTGAAGGAAATGTGAGGCCAAAAAGACGAGAATTGATGACGAGTTCATCACGGATTTGATCAGCTGTTGATCAGCTGTTGATCGGCTGCTGATCAGCATTTGATCAGCTGTTGATCAGCATTTGATCAGCTGTTGATCAGCTGTTAGTCGGCTGTTGGTCAGCTGTTGATCAGCATTTGATCAGCTGTTGATCAGCTGTTAATCAGCTGTTGATCAGCTGTTGTGCAGCATTTGATCAGCTGTTGATCAGCATTTGATCAGCTGTTGATCAGCTGTTAGTCGGCTGTTGATCAGCTGTTGTGCAGCATTTGATCAGCTGTTGATCAGCTGTTGATCAGCTGTTAGTCGGCTGTTGATCAGCTGTTGTGCAGCATTTGATCAGCTGCTGGTCAGCTGTTGGTCAGCTGTTGATCAGCTGTTAGTCAGCTGTTGGTCAGCTGTTGATCAGCTGTTGATCAGCTGTTGGTCAGCTGTTGATCAGCTGTTGATCAGCTGTTGATCAGCTGTTGGTCAGCTGTTGATCAGCTGTTAGTCAGCTGTTGATCAGCTGTTGGTCAGCTGTTGGTCAGCTGTTGATCAGCTGTTGATCAGCTGTTAGTCAGCTGTTGATCAGCTGTTGATCAGCTGTTGATCAGCTGCTGATCAGCTGTTGATCAGCTGCTGATCAGCTGCCGATCAGCTGTTGATCAGCTGTTGATCAGCTGTTGTGCAGCATTTGATCAGCTGTTGATCGGCTGCTGATCAGCTGTTGATCAGCTGTTGGTCGGCTGTTGATCAGCATTTGATCAGCTGTTGATCAGCATTTGATCAGCTGTTGATCAGCTGTTAGTCGGCTGTTGGTCAGCTGTTGATCAGCATTTGATCAGCTGTTGATCAGCTGTTAATCAGCTGTTGATCAGCTGTTGTGCAGCATTTGATCAGCTGTTGATCAGCATTTGATCAGCTGTTGATCAGCTGTTAGTCAACTGTTGGTCAGCTGTTGATCAGCTGTTGATCAGCTGTTGATCAGCTGTTGATCAGCTGTTAGTCAACTGTTGGTCAGCTGTTGATCAGCTGTTGATCAGCTGTTGATCAGCTGTTAGTCAGCTGTTGATCAGCTGTTGATCAGCTGTTGATCAGCTGCTGGTCAGCTGTTGGTCAGCTGTTGATCAGCTGTTAGTCAGCTGTTGGTCAGCTGTTGATCAGCTGTTGATCAGCTGTTGGTCAGCTGTTGATCAGCTGTTAGTCAGCTGTTGGTCAGCTGTTGATCAGCTGTTGATCAGCTGTTGATCAGCTGTTGGTCAGCTGTTGATCAGCTGTTGATCAGCTGTTAGTCAGCTGTTGGTCAGCTGTTGGTCAGCTGTTGATCAGCTGCTGATCAGCTGCCGATCAGCTGTTGATCAGCTGTTGATCAGCTGTTGTGCAGCATTTGATCAGCTGTTGATCAGCTGTTAGTCAGCTGTTGGTCAGCTGTTGATCAGCTGTTGATCAGCTGTTAGTCAGCTGTTGATCAGCTGTTGATCAGCTGTTAGTCAGCTGTTGATCAGCTGTTGTGCAGCATTTGATCAGCTGTTGATCAGCTGCTGATCAGCTGCCGATCAGCTGTTGATCAGCTGTTGATCAGCATTTGATCAGCATTTGATCAGCTGTTGATCAGCATTTGATCAGCTGTTGATCAGCATTTGATCAGCTGTTGATCAGCTGTTGGTCAGCTGTCTATCAGCTGTCGATCGAACATCTGTGAGTTGTTCAGAGTGTCTTGTGTTTTGTTGGAACCACGCTAACAGTTTCCCCCTGCTTCCAGTCTTTGTGCTAAGCTAGCTAAACGTCTCACCTCTGCACACACAAAGATCAGGCGACAGGAACAATCTCTGCCGTTGAGATGATAAATATGTTTCTGAAAATATCCGACCGGGCTGATATGTTTGTGTTTGTCGCTCATGTCAGATCACGAATATAAATGTCCATTAAAACGATCCGTCTTCCAGCAGCTGAACACACGGAGCATTTATTGATCTGTAAATGAGTGTACCTGTTAATGACGAATGCGTCTGCCTGCATCTGTCTTGACTATTTCTGCTCCTCTTTGGCTCTGCATGTACTTTCTCTCTTTTTTTTTTAAAGCTTATCTGGAGCTGACAGGTATTTCCACAGCAGAGCTCCGAATTGTTCCGCTTGTCTATCGAACAGAATCAATCACCTGCGGTGCACACAGCTCACGCCCCGGTGCCGCAGCACGAACACAGGGCGCGCGCCGCCGTCAGTCGCGATGGTTCTTCTAAATATATCGGATAAACAGCAAAGGTGAGGAGCTCTGAGAATATCTTTCCATTCATTTATTCTGGGAAGTCTTCAGAAAGTCTCTTACTTTGGATTTCACTCATGTACGGCCGGCTCATGAGAACCGCACTTCCCTTTGAAAAGTCCTGCTAATTAAAACCAGAAGAAACTCAAGGAAACCGCCAATCACGCCTAAACAAAAGGCTTAAAATGCTCCTTTTTCCCAGAGCATCCTCAAATCCAGACTAACCCTCTGAATCCCTCCGTCACTCTGTGTTCAAACGCCACGACGACGGGCGTCTTCCTTCCTGTTTTTGACTTCAAGGTGTTTGCTTGAAACGGTAACCTTGGGAGCAGCGTGGGAGTCTGTGAAGAAGACGAAGAGGAAGAAGAAACACCTGTGTGGCTGCTGATTCTGCCCGTTTACAGAGACGAAGGCGCTGACGAATCCCGCCCGTGTTCGACAGAACCAAGTGGACTGGTCTGACGCGGATCGGTCCTGGTTCACTCAAACTTTGGTGTCATTTTCACTGTTCTGGCCTCAGAATAACATTACGCTCACTAATTGATCAAGAAATGATCAGAAAATCACAGATAAATACAAACTGACATACGAGCGCTTTGATTTTTAAACATGATGTGACTCATTATGACTGAGGAGGAAGTCAGGTTAGTTATTCCTCATCTTCCTGGACTTACGTGCTGGGTGATAAATCCCACAACAGGTGAATGGGGATCATTTTACGGTCCAGAATCCACTTCTTCTCCTACATCTATGATTGTCATCTAGAGGCTGAAGAGGTAAAACCAGGAAAAGATCTGGACGCTCTGCTACGACCTGAAACACGTTTATCCCAGAAAACAAGACCAGCACACACTCTCTCCAACCCCCCCCCCCCCCCCCCCTTTCGGGAACTGAAAGTGTTCCGGCTCGTCTTACGCCCTGTTCTCCTCTGTTTATCTGTGCTCAGCTGGGTTTTAACTCCCTGTGTGTGTGTGTGTGTGTGTGTGTGTGTGTGTGTGTGTGTGTGGGGGGGGGGGGGGGGGGGGGGGGGGGGTGCAGGAATCACAGGTAAAGTAAATGTTTACTGAGCAGCGTCTTCAGACCTCTGAGGGATTCATGTTGGATTGACAGACTGCAGATCTGTTTCCACGTTTCCCCAACAACTTTAAAGTGACATCTTTAAAAGCTTTTCTCGCTAACTGGGCTACGGGACTGTTGCTAGGAAACAGATTCATCCTTTTTTTTATATGGTATACAAAACATATTCCCATAAAACCCGACGGAACAACAGTGATACTCTCTGATTGCGCATAAAACGTCATAAGAGCCACGACGATGCGAACTCAAGCTTCGTCAGCTGCAGTGCCGTCGGGCGAGGAGCCGCTTTAGGCGCTTTGTTTTCCGTCATGTGACGCGACGCAGTGTAAACACTTTTAAACTGGATTACGTCTCCTGTCGTTCACGTCACACTGAAGTTACTGTGCCTGCAGCTGCTCTGTGGCTCATCCAGACAGAATCCCACTACAAACACAACGCAAGTCACTCGTTCACACAAAGACTTCTGAGTTCAGCTGCAGCACGTCAAACCGGTTCCCAGGAGCTCCTGTGCACATGAATCGTTTCCACTCAACAAAGACCCGGCACCGGCAAACAAACAGAAACCAAAACCAACAAGTCCGACAGTACCTGAACCTGAAATTCATACATCTGGTGATATTCTGATTTTATTATTCTCAGCTAATCAACCAGGACCAAAGTCAACCGAGACAGCAGAAAATAGAGCATCTGTTGGGACTAGTTTTAGCGGCGGATGGATCCACATTGACAGAACTGTTAGCGGTAGCAGTTAGCATCCACTGTTGGTTTAATTTCACCAGCGCTTTAAAGAACATAATTTCATTACAAGATGAGTTCCTTAATGGAATCACTGCAGATTGGATAAATCTGCAAGTGAACTTCTGCAATTTTTGCACAAGAAGCTAACATTGATGCTAGCCTGAAAGGAGATGCTAACATTGATGCTAGCCTGTTGAAGCAGCTAACATTGATGTTAGTCTGTTGGAGGAGCTAACATTGATGTTAGCCTGGAGGAGAGACTAACATTGATGTTATCCAGTTGGACAAGTTCACATTGATGTTAGCCTGAAAGGAGATGCTAACATTGATGTTAACCTGCAGGAGAAGCTAACATTGATGTTAGCCTGTTGAAGGAGCTAACATTGATGTTAGTCTGTTGGAGGAGCTAGCATTGATGCTAGCCTGAAAGGAGATGCTAACGTTGATGCTAGCCTGAAAGGAGATGGTAACATTGATGTTAGCCTGCAGGAGAGGCTAACATTGATGTTATCCAGTTGGAGAAGCTAGCATTGATGCTAGCCTGAAAGGAGATGCTAACATTGATGCTAGCCTGAAAGGAGATGTTAACATTAAGTTTAACTAAGCTGAGGACTGAACTCTGCGGGCAATCTATACTCTTCCAGGTTGAGAGGCAGCCAGACCAGAGTCCCCCCACCCCGTCTGATGCAGCTTTGAAGGCCAGGCCAGGTGCACCTCGTTCAGCAATCAGACATAGCACACCTGTGCAGAGCTGGAGAGGGCGGGAGCTGCTGGAACACCCCCACCCTGTGGTGAAATTCACAGTTAGCCTGCAAGCAAGAATCCAATGATCTGATATGAAATGTTTTTAATTAGAAAAACTTCTCTTCTGTCACTATAGCAACAGTATTTGAGTTCAGGTTTAGCTCTTTACAGAGCCGTGCTGTTAGCCTCCCTCACCTGGCGGGCTGGCTTTGGTCCGACCCCTCACCTGAGCTCGTACAACCTGACGGGACCTGCTTGGAGCTGCCGCCATCGCGGCTCTCAGAGTCTCAGGAGCTCCTCCCCCCGCACAAAGAGGAGACGTCAGCGCGTTTTAAAGCTGCCGCGGCTCGAGAAGAGTCGATCTTAACGAGTTCACCTGTCGTTAGTCTCATCAGTGGCATCAGATCTAAACTGACTCGTGTCTGTCTCATGTTCCTCCGATAACTGCAGCCGTCACACGTGGTCGAACAGAACAGAATCAAAAGCAAACACCTGTTTAAAGTACCTGAGTAAAAGTACTTAGTTACTTTCCACCTCTGTAATCAGCGAATGCAGACACGTCATCAGGCAGCGTGTTAAAATCTGAAAGCTTCCTTTCATGAAAGGAGTTTGGAGGATTTGGCCTCTCTGGCAGACGGATGTTCTGTCTGACTCCTTTCTAATTTTGTTTTGTTTTGCCCTTCAGTCTGGATTAATTTTAATCCTGCGGAGTTATTGAACATCTATCACGACTGTGCGAACCTCAAAAACACCGATAAACAAACTATATGTGTGTGTAAATATAAGTATGGAAATAATTTGGTGATGAATGACGCGCTTTCAGAGAATCGTGACTGTAAAGTTAGCGAACATGAGCGGTGCCAGCTAATGGCAGCCGTCGCTCCTGCAGGCTAACATGCTAACACGATGACCTTCCTCGCTGCGTCTGTCCGTCGGTGACAGTGAGGAAGAACAGGAAGTGTGAAAAGCTGCTGACTCAGATCCCGTTAAAATTCAGCAGGCTGTCGACGTCTTTGTTTTGTGCTTTGATTTCTGCTGAGTCTCCTCGCAGGGGGGGGGGGGTTCTTCATTGTTTGGTGTGCGTCGCCTCAAGTTACACTTTTATGAAGTGAGGAACGCCTACCTGCAAATCCCCCTGCCTCGACTCTGACAGGCTGCTGAAGGGGGGCTGCTTTGAACACACACACACACACACACGCAGACACACACGCACACATACACACACACACATGCACACATACACACACACACATGCACACATACACACACACATGCACACATACACATACACGCACACACACGCACACACACACATGCACACATACACACACACACCCGCACACACACACGCACACTCGCACACACACATGCACACACACACGCAGAGACAAACACACACACACGCACACACCCACACACACACACACACACACGCACACACCCGCACACACACACACACAAATGCACACACACACACGCACACACACACACACACAAATGCACACACACACACACACACGCACACACACACACGCGCGCACACACACACACACACACATGCACACACACACACACACACACACACACACACACACACACACACACCTTCTGCACACACACACTGGTCATTTGTTTTATGTGTGAGACCTGTGAGGTTTGTGTCTGCTGGCTTTAAGTGCTGCATCAGTATTTATGAGTATGAACACACCTGCATCAGAGAGCTTCAGGTTCAGCTGGGACCGTCTTCTGCTTGAGGACGGACGTCTTGATGTGGACGGATAAAGACCAGCCTTGTGTAGGTAACTGTGTGTGTGTGTGTGAGTGTGTGTGTGTTCCTAATTTGAGTCAGTGGGGAGGTGGAAAGATGAAAGCAGAGTGCTGCTTCCAATTTCCTCCTCATGCAGAGATCTCGACATGACAAAGCACAAAGTGCGCGTGCTCGGCTGAAAGGATCGCAGACTCCGGAGTTGATTTTCTGTTTCTGTGTCTCTTTATTTCAGCGTCGGTTTGCAGGCTGAGGGCTGAACGCTCGCAGTGTTTACACAGCGGCGTGATCAAAGCTGCTTTGAATCGGGGGAGCTGTTACAGTTTGCTTATACGGCTGCAGTCAGAGCCCGCCGTCAGGATTAATATCTGCCGCTCGTATATAAAATAAATATACGTCCGTAGTGCTAAAATAAAAGACGGACAGCAACAATCAAACATGATCTTTATTAAAGTATACAACATAACTAAACTGACGTGAGATCAGTGTGTTTAAGCTGAAAGCTGAATGTTGAATGGACTTTTAAATAAAGGACACTTGTATTGTTGTCATTTTGTTTCTGTGTATGGGTTCTTTATGAGTGTGATTTATTTTTTGTCCACCGGGTGGCGCATGTTAATTAACCTTTTGCCAGGTATATAGGTAGGAGCTATGTGTTGTTGGTCAGGCGTCCTATACCCGGAAGGGCAAAGGGTTTTGACTGCTACGCTACGCTACGGCAAACGCTAAATGCTACGTTGGCTCACTGTTGTTGATTCTGGCTTGTGACCAGTGGCGTGCACGGGGGGGGACTGCCCCCCCTTGTGGCCCAGTTTTTGAAAAAAGCGTGCTAAAGTGCCCTCTTGGACTCCAAAACGTGTGCTGAAGTGCCCTCTTGGACGCCAAAGCGCGTGCTAAAGTGCCGCCTGGGAGCCAAAACGCGCGCTAAAGTGCCCTCTTCGTGGAATAAATGGATCACCATTGACTCAACGTACAGTCGTTTTCTTTCAGATTGCAGTAAGTCAACAGTGTGGTTAGCTAATAGCCTCAGGTAACATCTAGCGCGTCAGGCTAGCCACCACCCGCGTCAGTGACGCCTCAGTATTAGGACAATGACAGCGTCACGTGTTCGTCCGTCGGTTGTTTCACAGCACGTTCTCCTAATCTGCTTTCTCACCTGAGCTCAGGTGAGTCAAACACTGCAGGTGTGAAGCACAGCGAAATGCTTCACAGTGATTGGCTCGCTGTTTCGCGCGGTTGGTTTAACCGATGTGACGTTCATGCGCTCGTTATAGGGGCTGAACCGTCTTCCTGTCTCTGCGACTGACGTGTTTACCTCCCGCTGCAGTAAATCACATCTTAGAAAACAGCCACAGGTGTGTGGACACGCTGGTGCAGCAGATTAACACCCCCAGGCGGAGAAAACAGCCCCAACAATGTGGAATATAAAACAATACTTTCTGGATGGACGGCCTCTCAGCATATTCTGAGGCGCCATCATCATCATCCTCAGACCTCTATCTGTGCGTCCGGAGGGAAGGGAATGGCTGACATTATGCCAAAGACAAAGACGCCGTGTTGAAATGTCCCGGGTTTAAACGGGGGTCGCCTCGCACCGGCGGGCTCCAGCGGCAGCTATCTGCCTGCCATTTCCTAAAAGGAGTGTAATTTCTGCAGGAATCAAAACGAAAGCCAAAACAAATCTCTTCTCAGGCAATTTTCAGCTATTTACTCGTCAGGCCGAGCTTTTAAAGACGCCAGCACGATCGCACCCGGCCGCAGACGGCGGCTGACATTCACAGACGCAAACAAATTACAGACGGACTCTTCAGCTGGAGAGAGCCAAGGCGAAGTATTCAAATACAATCAACGAGCGATTTCTGTATCGTTCAATCAGACGGAGCGCCGGCTGCAGATAAACGTGTTCGCGTCACGCCGTAATTACCAGCAGCCAAGAGGGTCAAAACGTTCACGTCCGGCTGTAACACAACAGCTCCGACATCGTGCAGCAAAGAGTCTGACGCTGCTGGATTTGAATCTAAGACTGAATGTTTGTTGTTCTCCGGAGTCAGAGACGCTGTGGACGGTTTGTGTGTTACTGCTCTGAACGGGCCTCACAGGAGAAATATCTGTCACAGTCATTTCACTTTGTGAATCAGCTTCTAATAATATTCAGTGGGGGGTGGTGACAGGAGAAGATAACTGAGAGACTGTGGAGGGAAATTAGGTGCAGCACAAGAAACTGAAGTGAAGTTTGGAAAAAATGATGTGAACAGCGTTGATATTCTGCAGAACCTGTCCAAAGACCAGGAGCTGATTCTGGTCCTCGCTGGTGTTTCCTCTGACGAGTCCTCTAAAAGTCCCAGATCGTTCCGGCGTTTTCTGTCCAGTCAACACTTTGCACATGTCTTACATTTTATATCAGAGTTCCTATAACAGGCGTCAAAGCGACAGACTTCAGATCAGTGGTCCGTGTGCATGAGCTGATCTGTCATGGTGGCCCCCTGCCCCCCGTGCACGCCACTGTCATGGCACCGTGATTACACTCGTGGTGCGTTCATGGCACCGTGATTACACTCGTGGTGCGTTCATGTCACCGTGATTACACTCGTGGTGCGTTCAAGGCACCGTGATTACACTCGTGGTGCGTTCATGGCACCGTGATTACACTCGGGGTGCGTTCATGTCACCGTGATTACACTCGTGGTGCGTTCATGGCACCGTGTTTACACTCGTGGTGCGTTCATGGCACCGTGTTTACACTCGTGGTGCGTTCATGGCACCGTGTTTACACTCGTGGTGCGTTCATGGCACCGTGTTTACACTCGTGGTGCATTCATGGCACGTGGTTGAGGTCAAGGATTCATGTGCACAGAAAGCAGCGATGATGTGATATTTCTGAGTCTCCGGCAGTCAGTCGACGGTCTCGGGAAACACGAATAAAGAGGAAGCAGCTCTCGCTCGTACAGTCTGACCTCCTGTGATCTGGCTTCAGATGTCAGAACAGCTGTGCGACAGCTCAGATCAAAACAGAAAATTACCTGGCATTAGTCTGAGGATGAAGCTCAGCGCCAGTCCGCGCCCTCCTTCACTGACCTGAGAGCAGCCTGCACATCGTTACTGTCGGCAGGAATATTCACAGAGTGTATTACACCCGTACCTTAGCATGCTAACATTTGCTAATTAGCAGTAAACACAGCTGAGTCCAGCTGAGTCTCATGTGAATGTCATCAGTTCTGCAGGTATTTAGTCAATAACCAAAGTACTGAACACATCGACATGTTGAAGTGACGACTGATGAGCAGTCAGAGGATCAATAAAGTTATTCTGGTTCATCCTGAGGGGAACACGAACGCATTTCATCACAGCCGTCTCGCTGAAATGTTATTTGACCCACAGTCTGACGTGAAGATGTAATCATGTGTTCGTCATGTTTCAGCTTCACTGAAAGAGGAAGCAGGATAGAGAAAGAGCAGCTGTTCTGAGATCAGTCTGAGCACGCAAACACTCACGTGTGGTGTCGGTGCATCGGTTGCTAGCTAGCTTGAGCTAACGTTGGTACTTTGGCTGTTTGGGTCTTCAGCTTGTCTCCTGTGTTTTCCTGGTTATAACTTCCTGACACAGACACAGACGGGCGCCATCTTGGCTCCAGTTTCTTTGTGGAGTCTCGGGTTTCACATGACACCTCACTTGACCAATCACGAGCTGCCATATGAAGCCTAGCAACCAGAGAAGCCAATAACAGTCTGAGTTGAAAGAAGGGCCTCCCACTCTTCTTCTGTGTGAAGATATAACCAATCACAACCATTTTCTGTGGATGACAGATGTTTCAAACAGCCAATGAGAACACTGAACAGGCTGATATGCCACTTCAGTGCGTCATTTCAGCTGTAACAGGGATATTACACACGATTTGAAGTGATAAATATAAGAAATGGCCTCAATATAAAGATATATAGCCAAAATATAGGTTTAAATACTTAAATATAAATCCAGATGGACAAAATTTAGATTTCATGAACACACACACACACACACACATATATATAATAAATTAGCTTTTTTTCAGGATGCCTTTATATACCATGAGAGAAAATATATAAAATATTCAGTTTCTGTGGTATTATCCGTTTTATTGTACTTGGACTGGTGTTGGGCTTCATGCTGTGTTTTCCAGCTAACGAGGCTCAGATAAAGTCATCTGCAGGCATCTGTTTGCTGTAAAAACCTTCTGACTGCTGGGGATAAAGATTCAGAGTCTTTCAGCAGAGACCAGAACAATGCATCCATCCACCATGCACGTCCTCCAAACGGTTGAAGAACGGTGGTTTTTGGGCCGTGAAGGCAGCGTCAGACTGCGGCTGACCCTGGTCCAGCTCACTGCTCTGCAGAGACACTCTGCAGTCATGTAATAACTGCGTTAATGTCCATCAGAGCTTCTGTGTTCGGACTCGTCGTTCTGAGAAATGTGAGAAATGTCGGAAGCGTTCGACACGGAAAGGTCAGTGTCAGGCTGTCTGAACCAGTTCCTGCTTCAGATTAGCTTCAGTGCATTCTGCACGAGTTGCAGACGTGCAATGGAGGACCCGCTGACCCCCATGTAGAGTGCATTGCAGTAATCAAGCCGAGTGGTTACAAAGGCATGTATGACTGTTTCAAAGTGCTGTCTGAGCTGGAAGAAGCTGGTTTTTACCACAGCTTTAATCTGGCTGTCGAACTTAAGCTCCGCGTCCACTTTTACCCCCAGATTGCTAACTATGGGTTTGGCAAACTGCGCCAGGGAACCCAGGTCGACTGGGGAGGTCGCAGAAGTACCACCGAAGACAATCACTTCAGTGTTGTTCTCATTAAAATGTAAAAAGTTTCGAGACATCCAAGCTTTGACATCATCCAGACAGTTTAAAAGTGGCTCAAGTGCAGAGGAGTCAGCCTTTTTAAGGGGGACATAAATCTGGCTGTCATCCGCATAACAATGAAATAAAATGCCATGCTTCCTGAGAATGGACCCAAGTGGGAGAAGGTGTAAAGAAAATCAAAGGTATAAAACATGCTAACATGCTAACTCCAGGCCTCTGTGGGGACCACTGTGAGGACAGAAGACTGATCCTGCAGAGGCTTGTTGTGATGTCGCGACAGGACGCTTCTGATGTTCTCTTCTGTTCTGTTCGTGTTAATATCAGAACACGACGAGTTCAGTTACTGAGGATCACAGTGAAGACTCCCATTGGCTGTCCCCGGGACGTGACTGTGACGTCCTTTCACAGCCTCGGCGTGGACGTTCGGAGCAGCTGTTCTCCGTCAACCCGAACAAACAGAACGAGACGACGGCAGGCATGTTCACTTCACCCTCATCCCAGTGAGGATGGAACAGACAGCGCCTCCATTTCCTGGACGTGTTCAAGGTCTCAGCTCCCCCCGACAGAGCTGCTGTCGTCACTCAGCCTGAAAAAGATTTCCTCTTCCTCCTCCTCCTCCTCCTCCTCCTCTCATCTCGTCTGCCTGTCTCTGAGGAACGCACAGAGCTCCTTCTGTTTCTTCTTCCTCCATCAGATGTTCAGGTGTCCTGGGGCAAAAGATGCTTGCATAACACTGATCCCGGATAGATGCAGAAACCAACAGAGAAGAGTCAGCTTTATTTTTTAGACTATTAAAAAATGATTGTGTGGGTTTTGGGAGCTCGTCGGGGTCCGGTACTTCAGCAGACCCCCGTACGTCCCACACTGATGTCACAGTGTTACCGATAACTATTTCTATTGGCTGTTGAGTCTCCAAACATCATTATTGTAATGACATGTGGCAGCTGAACGGCGAAACTCTGGTGTCCGACCTTCACTTCAGCACATGAATGCACCACCAGGACGGATTCACGGAACATCCTGTGGCCGTGAAAACAAAAAAACGTTTGCTTCATGACACATTAGCTTTGTTTCAAGTCTCCGCCAGCTGATTTTAATAGAAATGAACTGAACAGGAAGTAGAGCAGAACAGCTGCTCTACTTCCTGACAGCAGGAAGTAGAGCAGCTGACTGGAAACTCAACGCTGGGTCAAACGTGCAGACGTCACATGTGCATCCCGGACTGCAGTGGCGTGCACAGACTTTTTGAAGGGCAGGGGCGGAAAGGAAAAAAAGGGCACTTTAGAGCGTGTTTTGGCATCCAAGAGGGCACTTTAGAGCGCGTTTTGGCGTCCAAGAGGGCACTTTAGAGCGCGTTTTGGCATCCAAGAGGGCACTTTAGAGCGCGTTTTGGCGTCCAAGAGGGCACTTTAGTGTGTGTTTTGGAGTCCAAGAGGGCACTTTAGCACGCATTTTGGAGTCCAAGAGGGCACTTTAGCACGCATTTTGGCGTCCAAGAGGGCACTTTAGAGCGTGTTTTGGCTCCCAAGAGGGCACTTTAGAGCGTGTTTTGGCTCCCAAGAGGGCACTTTAGCACGCATTTTGGAGTCCAAGAGGGCACTTTAGCACGCATTTTGGAGTCCAAGAGGGCACTTTAGAGTGTGTTTTGGCTCCCAAGAGGGCACTTTAGCACGTGTTTTGGAGTCCAAGAGGGCACTTTAGCGTGCGTTTTTCAAAAATTGGGCCACGAAGGGGGGCAGTCGCCCCCCCCCGTGCACGCCACTGCCCGACTGATGACATCAGCTGCTGGCTGGTACACAAAGACGTGTTTTACAACTGACGATACTGCATGTCTGATTTATTCACACGTGTCCCCGTGACGTTCACCCCCCCCGTCTATAATAACACATCATACTTTCTAAATGCACTTAGTTACATTCGTCCATGTGCTTCAGTGCAGGACCTGATCGGATGAGATGAGACAGGAAACACGTTCAGCGCGTTTAAGGATGGAAAGAGAGCGAGCGGCCGAGGGAGAGCGAGGTAGCGGCGGACCTGAAGTCCTCTAATGAGTGCAGTGATTAGACTAATAGGAGATCTGCTCTGGTTAATGGAAATCAGTTCACCGACATGTCAGAGAGTCTCCTGCAGACCTTCAGCTCAGACACCAGGGACTCAGCTCCACTTATCAGCCCGACAAAGACCCACACAGTCGGGAGGTTTGTTAATGTGTGTGTGAGACACTGTAATCATGAATGGCTGCAAGGACGCCGCTCGCTAAAAGCCACATCCACGAGAAGGGAAATAAACGTTTGTCAGCTGTCAAATTTCCACATGCATGAACTCAAACGCCGCTGCCTGGGCGCCGGCGCGCTTTTACAGTCTCGAGTTAATTCTCGCCTGAAACCTCCCTGAAGGTCGTCCTCTTATTGTCCAGCTGAGAGAAAGGAGGGGCTGCTCAGCATGGACACACAAACGATCACTGATCACGAGTATGAGACACGCCACACCTGCGGAGGCCGACCACAGGTGAGGCAGGACAGCGGCGCGGCTCTGCTCTCACCCGGGCGGCGGCCGTGTTTCCCTGAGCTGTGATCGCACTCTGCAGTGGATTCCTGATGCACGGAGGCAGAGGAGGTCGGCGTCCTGCGGCGAGGCTGTTAGAGCGCTCACGGCTTCTTCGAATGCCTTCCTCTCACTCGCTCCACTGCCCCGCGCCTCACCCCGCCCCTCTCAGCCTCCATATTTTCTTCTCCTGCACCTTCTGCCTGTGATTATCTCCCCTCTGCTGACGTTTAGCATCTGAGAGCGGGATGTGTTTATAGCAGCGGCGCCTCCATCATCTGTCACGCCCCCCCCCCTCCGTGCCCCTGTGTTTACACACAGTGAGAGCTGATCTTTGGTATTCAGTCGCAGTCGCTTCAGAACTTTGGTCGGTGGGCTGGCAGCCGCTGTCGTTTCAGCTCGGTCACACTTCCTGTGTGTGGCGCTCAGATGCACACACACGCACACACACACACACACACGCACACGCACACACACACACGCACACACACACACACACACGCACACACACACACACACACGCACACACACACAGGCATGGCCGACATACATTAAATTCACAGACGATGTGTTGAAGCGTGCGGTGCAACACGGAGCGATGCTCTGATTGGTTGTGTGTGTACAGAGATGACAGCGTGCTCAGTGTTTGATGTGCAGCGAGCTCAGTGATCACAGCAGGGGGTGGAGAGGCCCGCTGCGCGTGTGTGTGTGTGTGTGTGTGTGTGTGTGTGTGTGTGTGTGTGTGTGTGTGATGACACTGAGGCAGGTGGAGGCACCGGGCTGATTCTAAGGTATATTGGATGTGAGCGTCATTCTTTGGGTGCAGTAATCAGATTCATGTTGGCGCTGTGGTGGGACACAGTCGTCGCGTCTCTTCTTCTGTGGTGGTTTAACGGTACTGACGGGAGAATTAGCTCCTCCAGATGTTTATCTCCATCAGCCGGTGAAGCCCCTTCACACAGCAGCAGGAGGCTGGTTGGACGGATGAGACGCAGCTCCGTGGTGGGACACTCTGAGCCTCGTCAGCCACTTCCTGTTAGCGAACAGCAGGGTAATAAAGTTTTTATAATTAAAGCGGAAAAGCGTGAGAGCGATGTTTCTACGTCACAGGTGGAGGTTTGCTGGCGGTGGGACGGTTGGAGGCTCTGATTGAGTTTCCGGTATTTGACTTTGGTTAAATTTGGGTTAACGGCCTTTTTCCCTCCCCACAGCACAGACCAACACCTGTTACCACGGCAACAGCCGTGACCTCACAGCACTCACAACACAGGAAGTGACATGCAAACTAAAACTAAAAATCAAACAAGAAACAAGAAACAAGAAACTTCCTTCCTTCCTTCCTTCCTTTTCTTCCTTTCTTTCCTTATTTTGTTCTTCCTTCCTTCCTTCCTTCCTTTTCTTCCTTCCTTTCCTTATTTTGTTCTTCCTTCCTTCCTTCCTTCCTTCCTTATTTTGTCTTTCCTTCCTTCCTTCCTTTTCTACCTTACTTCATTATTTTGTTCTTCCATCCTTCCTTCCTTTTCTTCCTTCCTTTCCTTATTTTGTTCTTCCTTCCTTCCTTCCTTCCTTCCTTCCTTCCTTCCTTCCTTCCTTTTCTTCCTTCCTTTCCTTATTTTGTTCTTCCTTCCTTCCTTCCTTTTCTTCCTTCCTTTCCTTATTTTGTTCTTCCTTCTTTCCTTCCTTTTCTTCCTTCCTTGCTTATTTTGTTCTTCCTTCCTTTCTTTATTTTGTTCTTCCATCCTTCCTTCCTTTTCTTCCTTCCTTTCTTTATTTTGTTCTTCCATCCTTCCTTCCTTCCTTCCTTTCCTTATTTTGCTCTTCCTTCCTTCCTTCTTTTCTTCCTTCCTTTTCTTCCTTCCTTTCTTTATTTTGTTCTTCCTTCCTTCCTTCCTTCCTTTTCTTCCTTCCTTCCTTCCTTTCCTTATTTTGTTCTTCCTTCCTTCCTTCCTTCCTTTCCTTATTTTTTTCTTCCTTCCTTCCTTCCTTCCTTTTCTTCCTTCCTTTCCTTATTTTGTTCTTCCTTCTTTCCTTCCTTTTCTTCCTTCCTTGCTTATTTTGTTCTTCCTTCCTTTCTTTATTTTGTTCTTCCATCCTTCCTTCCTTTTCTTCCTTACTTTCTTTATTTTGTTCTTCCATCCTTCCTTCCTTCCTTCCTTTCCTTATTTTGCTCTTCCTTCCTTCCTTCCTTTCTTCCTTCCTTTTCTTCCTTACTTCAATATTTTGTTCTTCCATCCTTCCTTCCTTTTCTTCCTTCCTTTCTTTATTTTGTTCTTCCTTCCTTCCTTCCTTCCTTTTCTTCCTTCCTTCCTTCCTTTCCTTATTTTGTTCTTCCTTCCTTCCTTCCTTTTCTTCCTTCCTTCCTTCCTTCCTTTCCTTATTTTGTTCTTCCTTCCTTCCTTCCTTCCTTTTCTTCCTTCCTTTCCTTATTTTGCTCTTCCTTCCTTCCTTCTTTTCTTCCTTCCTTTTCTTCCTTCCTTTCTTTATTTTGTTCTTCCTTCCTTCCTTCCTTCCTTTTCTTCCTTCCTTCCTTCCTTTCCTTATTTTGTTCTTCCTTCCTTCCTTCCTTCCTTTCCTTATTTTTTTCTTCCTTCCTTCCTTCCTTCCTTTTCTTCCTTCCTTTCCTTATTTTGTTCTTCCTTCTTTCCTTCCTTTTCTTCCTTCCTTGCTTATTTTGTTCTTCCTTCCTTTCTTTATTTTGTTCTTCCATCCTTCCTTCCTTTTCTTCCTTACTTTCTTTATTTTGTTCTTCCATCCTTCCTTCCTTCCTTCCTTTCCTTATTTTGCTCTTCCTTCCTTCCTTCCTTTCTTCCTTCCTTTTCTTCCTTACTTCAATATTTTGTTCTTCCATCCTTCCTTCCTTTTCTTCCTTCCTTTCTTTATTTTGTTCTTCCTTCCTTCCTTCCTTCCTTTTCTTCCTTCCTTCCTTCCTTTCCTTATTTTGTTCTTCCTTCCTTCCTTCCTTTTCTTCCTTCCTTCCTTCCTTCCTTTCCTTATTTTGTTCTTCCTTCCTTCCTTCCTTCCTTTTCTTCCTTCCTTTCCTTATTTTGTTCTTCCTTCCTTCCTTCCTTCCTTCCTTATTTTGTCTTTCCTTCCTTTTCTACCTTACTTCATTATTTTGTTCTTCCTTCCTTCCATCCTTTCATTATTTTGTTCTTCCATCCTTCCTTCCTTTTCTTCCTTCCTTTCTTTATTTTGTTCTTCCTTCCTTCCTTTCCTTATTTTGTTCTTCCTTCCTTCCTTCCTTTCCTTCCTTCCTTCCTTCCTTCCTTCCTTCGCTCCTTTCTGTATTTTGTTCTTCCTTCCTTCCTTCCTTCCTTCCTTCCTTTCTGTATTTTGTTCTTCCTTCCTTCCTTCCTTTCTTCCTTCCTTCCTTTCCTTATTTTGTTCTTCCTTCCTTCGTTCCTTCCTTTCCTTATTTTGTTCTTGCATCCTTCCTTTCTTTCTTTATTTTGTTCACCTTCCTTCCTTCCATTCATTATTTGTTCTTCCTTCCTTTCTTCCTTCCTTTCATTATTTTGTTCTTCCTTTCTTCCTTCCTTCCTTTCATTATTTTGTTCTTCCATCCTTCCTTCCTTCCTTTCTTTATTTTGTTTTTCCTTCCTTCCCTCCTTTCCTTCCTTCCTTCCTTCCTTCCACACAGAATGTGGTGCACAGAGCAGATTTCTCGGCCACAGCTGTGAAAAACATGTCATTTAATTTGAAAAGATTGAAAAGATAAAGATCAGAGCCGTTTCCTGTTTGTCTTTTTTATTTTGGCATTTCTTCATCTTCCTCGCCGGCGGTGTCAGAGCTTCGTGTGTCTTGCCGAACAGACCGCCAACCTTTCCAGCAGGACGCGGTGCAGATACAGACTCTGAGCTCAGGTGTAATTGGACTAAACGACCATATTGAGTGAACTGAATGGCGGCGTGAGAGCTCGGGGCCGGAGTCTCGGGGGGGTCTGTCCACCGGCCGAGTTGACGTATGAAGTATTCATAGATAAAAGCAACACAAGTTGCTTTTATTCTCTTCCAGCCCCCCCCAACTATAATTACACAGCTATCAAAGCATCAATCGCAGCCTCTCACAAACACATTTAAAAGCTGGACCGTATCCATAACGACCACCCAGGCTGCTGGTGTCAGAAGCACTTCTGCCTGAGAGTGAAATAGCTCCTGTCAGGACGGCGGGTCGAGATAAAGGTGAAAAATAATGTGCAGGTGAGGACGCCACGGATAGGTGGGCAGACGGACCATCAATCAAGAAGACGGACGGACAGACGGGTAGATAGATGGAGGGTCTCGTTTTGCATAAAAGCCGCAGGAACACAAGGTGACGTTAAAAAAGTTAAAAGAGAAAACCTAATTAATGTTATCTGAACGTCCCCATGGAGGAGAGCTGAAATTAAATTAAATTAAATCAGTGTGTGCTCGGCGAGAGAGTCCCCGTTTACAGCTTAGAGCTGTGAGCTGACGAACACGTCTCACAGTGATACTGCTGCACAGGTGTGTGTGTGTGTGTGTGTGTGAACATTATGAAACAGAAAGCAGAAGCAGGGAAGAAGTATAATCAGTCAGCATGTCGAGAAGAAAAAGCTTTTTTCTGTGTGGAGAAACTGTCATCGCTCACACATTACTATGGAAAATGTGTGTGTGTGTGTGTGCCTGTGTGTGCATGTGTGTGTGTATGTGCATGTGTGATGTGTGTGTGTGTGGTGCGTGCATGTGTGTCTGTGTGTGCGTACGTGTGTGTGTGTCGTGTCTGTGTGGTGTGTGTGTGTGTGTGTGTGTGTGTATATGCATGTGTGATGTGTGCCTGTGTGTCTGTGTGTGTGCCTGTGTGGTGTGTGTGTGCGTACGTGTGTGTGTGTGTGCGTGCGTGCATGGGTGTGCATATGTGTGTGTATATGCATGTGTGGTGTGTGTGCCTGTGTGTGTGCGTACGTGTGTGTGTGTGTGGTGTGTGTGTGCATACGTGTGGTGTGTGTGTCGTGTGTGTGTGCGTGCATGCGTGTGGTGTGTGTGTTGTGTGTGTGTGTGTGTGCGTGTGGTGTGTGTGTGCATGCGTGCGTGTCTGTGTGTGTGTGTGCCTTTGTGTGTGCGTACATGTGTGTGTGTGTGTGTGGTGTGTGTGGTGTGTGTGTGCAGAGGTCCATGCTGTGTGTAAGCAGTGTATCGAGCAGTTCTCAGTTCTCATCGGCAGCTGTGACTGATGATTGATCAGCGCCGATGACCCCTGTTTACCGCCGGTCACCGGACCCCCCGCCCGCCCACACAGGTCACAGCCCCTGCAGAGCATTTAGGATGGGTGTGATCATGATCGTGACAGCAGGGTTTCTGTGTCGAGCAGGTGGATTTCCTCTGACTGGATCCGCCGCTGCTAAATTGACCGGAATCATTTCGGCCTGTGATGTAATTGTAGCCATAGCAACGATCACTAGAATGATGCAGCCCGGCTAGCAGCTCTGTGAGCTCAATGCTAACACGTCAGGTACACTGTTTGCCACGTTCAGCCATGCTAAATGTTTGCTAACGAGTGCTGACCACAGCGGAGGCTGATGGGATTCCAGTTCATCCTGAAGGGAACACGATCGCTCCTGACCCCCGACCAGACTGTCCTCAGATAGAATCACAGCTTCATCAAATGAACAAAGCTGTGTGCAGATGAGTGGCGCCTCATGTAGCCAATCAAATTCCAGAAAGAGGAGACGCCGCTTCAGTGGTGATTTCCAGCTAAATCGATGAATTCAGAGCCAACAGGGACATCGATAATAGACTTCCTGAATAGAAATATAGATATTAATCTAAATATAATGAACGTCCCTTTGTAAGAGAACACGTAGACACCAAGAGAAAAACCATCTTTATACATCCAGATGTTTTCTAACAGTGGCGCGCACAGACTTTTTGAAGGGAAGGGGCGGAAAGGAAAAAAAGGGCACATAAAGCTTGTCCTCGCCACTCAAGAGCTTTAGCATGCGTTTCGGCTCCCAGGGAGCACTTTACAGCGTGTTTTGCCATCCAAGCGGGCACTTTAGCACGTGTTTTTCAAACTGGGACATGCCCCCCCCACCCCCCCCCCCCCAATGCATGCCACTGTTTTCTAATATTCAGTGTCTGTGGCTTCATGCTGAGTTTTCCTGCTAATAATCTCCAGATAAAGCCTTCTGTTTGTGAATGAAATGTTGAATGGTTGTCATGGCGTTTACCTGTCCTGGACACACCTGTTTCCTGTTCCAGCTGTGTGAACAGGAACAGACGGGAGGAGCAGTTCGAGGGAAATCAGACATCTGAAGACTCAGGTTAGAACCAAAGTGTATAGAAACATGTCAGCAGCTCTGAGTGAGGGCGGGGGTCATGTTTCATACGTAGATCTGATTATATATAAGAGACACTTCAAACATGGATTGTTGACGTCTGTGCTGCTGAGTGTGAACAAAGCAGCGCCTCAATAAAAGCTGCGTAGACTCTGAACAACTACAGAGAGCGGAAAACACTGTGAGCGACTTTTCACATCACTTCTGTCGTTATCGCTAATAATGTGTTCACGGTGGGGTGTTCACAGCTGTGATGCAAACGCACACTTTGAGACGACTGAGGGACGGCCGAGACAAATCGGCGCTCTCAAAGGCGGGAAAACACAGGAAGTGAACAGAGGATGACACACGAGGAACAGCCTTTCAACATAAAACAGGAAATAACAAAAGTTTGAAATGAGCTCCACCTTCAACAGCTGCGTCGTTAAAGCGACGACACACAAACAATCCCGAGGTATTACTCCGTATGATGAGTACTTTTACTTGAAGTATGTTTGCAGTATTTCCTCTGGAGGGAAGACGTGAGGCTGCAGGTCGCTGTTTCAGACGTGTTCTTCAGTGGGATGTTTGTTCTGGGGTCTTCCTCTCACTGATGTGAAGCACCTTCTGTAGAAAACACACACACACACACACACACACACACACACACACACTCAGACGGACAGGAGAATGGTGATTTGATTGTGAGCGCCGTTTAGCAGAATATTAACCTCTGGCCTAACTTTCCTCCTCTAACGACGGCAGGTGTGATTCGGTTCGTCCTGCAGCTCCCTAATTGTCCCCTCTAATGTCGTCCAATCACTCTATCGCCGATGCATCCTCCGACTTCACCTCATTAATCAGCGTTAATTATAATTGCCTTTTCGAGTGGCGGCTGTAATCGAATTAGCGCCGAGAGAGCGAGGTAAAAGAGGTCAGCGCCGGTGGAGGTTCAGGTTAGAGACGGAGGGGAGCGGGAGAGGAGGAGCGGCGGTGAACGAGTGGTCGTGTGGAGGACATGTAACGGGGAGGGTGATGACGGACTAATCCTGCAGCTGTCTGACAGTTTGCTGTTCATTGTGTTGTGAAAGTGATTTCCCAGCAGACTGCATCTGCTTTGGCCTGTCACACTTTATTTTCACACTCCGGAACATTTTTCTCTTTAGCAAAACAAGATGTCCTCGTCCTCCCGGAGTTCATCCTCGTGCTTCTCGCTTGAATTTCGACCAAAGTCGGAGTCCGTCTTTTTAGATTCAGAGCAGAGAGTCGGCCTGTATCAGTGGCGTGCCGGGGGGGGTGGGGGGGGTGGGGGGGGTGGGGGGGGGGGGGGGTGCGGGGCGGGCAACCGCCCCCCCTCGTGGCCCAGTTTTTGAAAAACGCGCGCTAAAGTGCCCCCTGGGAGCCAAAACGCGTGCTAAAGTGCCCTCTTCAGTGGCAAGGACACGCTAGATGTGCCCTTTTTTTCCTTTCTGCCCCTGCCCTTCAAAAAGTCTGTGCACGCCACTGGCCTGTATGATGACATCAGAATAAACGCCGTCTGTGCGTTCAACAGGTAACGACGAGCAGTTTACTCGCCTCGCTGTGAACGAGCGACTCGATCACACTGCAGCGACTTGTTGATGAGTGAGGTAAAACATCACAGCTCGACGTCTTCGCTCTCTGCGAGTCACCTGAAAAACACGTCGGTGTGTCGGCGAGCGATGGAAACGCTGCGAGTCGCATCACTGTGCTCGTAAACAAAGTGAAAGATTTTCAAATGCTGACGGCGATCAACAGGAGAAGCTTCGCACATGCAGAGAAAACGGCTGAAGATACAGAAGAAGAAATAAATAAATCACAGATAGTTTGTCTGGATCTTGGAAACGCTGGAGGGAAACGGCACAAACCTTCACGCACGTTCTGCTTGTTTGAATGTTAAAAGAGAAAAACTGTTATTTTATTTATCTGTTATTAGCGATGTGCCTCCCGAAATAAACAAGATTTACTGTGAATAAACTCTGTTTGTCTGTTTTTTGAGTTTGGACAGTGTTGACAGAGAGACATGAACAAAGGTCAGCAGGATAATAACTTCATTAAAAGGAATCACACTAAGAAACCGTTAACGTGCATTCATTCGGCCTGAAGGCTTCCTGTGCTTTAAATAATGACTCTCAGGAAATATATGACACTTTGTGGCTCATTAACATTAATTGATGTTTGATCTTAAACATAAAACTGCAGGAAATTAAAGAGGTGTTCAATATTCTTTCACTTTAGATGATGTGTTCACGTCTTTAGTAGAACAAAACCCTCGTAAAGAAGAATAATGTGAAGTTTTTCATTAGAAATAAAGCATGTAGTGGTGACAGTGTTCAGTGTTCAGGTTACAAACACATACAGTAGAAATACAGCTGAGACTCGATTAACGAAAGTGATTTTAGCTGTAAAATCATTTGATGTTTCAGCTTCTCAAATGTTTGAAGAGTCACAGGGACATTTTACTGCACTCAATACTTTAATACTTGAAGTACATTTTCCTCATTATACATATTCCGGCTGTCTTCAGGCTTCCTCAGGTGTGTTTCCTGGAAGGCACTGACTCAGGTGACTACTGTAGATCTGTGATCTAACTCAGTGGCGTGCAAAGACTTTTTGAAGGGAAGGGGTGGAAAGGAAAAAAAGGGCACATAAAGCGTGTCCTCGCCACTCAAGAGGGCACTTTAGAGTGCGTTTTGGCGTCCAAGAGGGCACTTTAGCGCGTGTTTTGGCTCCCAGGGGGCACTTTAGAGCGCGTTTTGGCTCCCAGGGGGCACTTTAGAGCGCGTTTTGGCTCCCAGGGGTCACTTTAGAGCGCGTTTTGGCGTCCAAGAGGGCACTATAGCACGCGTTTTGGCGTCCAAGAGGGCACTTTAGCACGCGTTTTGGCTCCCAGGGGGCACTTTAGAGCGCGTTTTGGCTCCCAGGGGTCACTTTAGAGCGCGTTTTGACGTCCAAGAGGGCACTTTAGCGCGCGTTTTGGCTCCCAAGAGGGCACTTTAGCGCACGTTTTGGCTCCCAGGGGGCACTTTAGAGCGCGTTTTGGCTCCCAGGGGTCACTTTAGAGCGCGTTTTGGCGTCCAAGAGGGCACTTTAGCGCGCGTTTTGGCTCCCAAGAGGGCACTTTAGCGCACGTTTTGGCTCCCAGGGGGCACTTTAGAGCGCATTTTGGCATCCAAGAGGGCACTTTAGCATGCGTTTTGGCTCCCAGGGGGCACTTTAGAGCGCGTTTTGGAGTCCAAGAGGGCACTTTAGCACGCGTTTTTCAAAAACTGGGCCATGAGGGGGGAGCGGTCGCCCCCCCCTGTGCACGCCACTGATCTAACTCCTCAGTTCTCTTGCATTTATTAACACTGATGTACTGATTTGAGGATGTAGGATGAAGATGAGCACATGGCTTTGATTACATGACTGAGTTTTCAACCTGCTTCATGTTGTCTCTCAACCATCTCCACCTGCGAGTGAAAAAACAAGCGACGAACACAAACGGACCAATCACAGTGCTCGATGTCTCTGCGTGACGTCTCATCATTCCTTTCAGAGGATGTTCACAACAATAAAACCCTTCCATGAAGCTTTATTGAACAAGTTCACAATAACACTGAAGAATCTGGCTGCTTATCTCTCTTCAGGTGAATCTTCCACCTTTTCCTTGCTGCCTCCGCCAGGACCAATCACTCCGTCCTCTGTCACAAATCACTTCCCATGACCAGAGTCACGTTTGTGTAACAGGAAGTTAACGAGTGTCTTTACAAAAAGACAGTTAGGGTTAGATACACATTCCCTTCTCTGAGATGACACCATTAACCACACCCACCCTCCACCACAGCGTCACTTTAATCATCACGACATCATCAACCAGTGAAAGAATGGAAACATGATCACATCAGCTGGAGTCGAGCATCCCTTCAGATTTCACTGTTTCATTGTAATTATCACTTTTTAAGAGTTCGACGTTCTGCTTCATCACCTTCCGACGTCTTCTGTCCTCCACTTTCCAGTTTCTTTGTTCGATGAGCCGCAAAACCAAACGTCTGAGCGACAGACATAATTCTTTAATATGTTCACCATCAGTGAATGGCGTCCACGGTTCACAGGCGCTACGGCGCGGTAGCTTACGTCTGTAGCATTTAGCAGCGACTTTGAGGGTGTTAGCTCGCGTCCCATGCGTGATGATGGACTGAGCCGTTTCCGTTTCTAGTCTCTGAATCGTGTATAAGACTCTGCGTTTGACGCTCAACATCTGCTCAAACGTGAAGCCTCAGTCTTCTGTCCACCTGGACCGGAACACTCAAACCTTTACTTTAGCTTTCTTAGCGAGCTGCTCCGCCGTCGTTTAGCATCCAAGCTCCAGCAGCCTTATGGTTTCTGTCCCGCCCACATTCTGCAGGTCTGAGCCAATCAGAGGCAGAGTACGGCAGGTTGGACAGACAGACAGTTGACATGGACAGACAGAGGGTCAGACAGACAGTTGACATGGACACACAGACAGACAGACAGACAGACAGTTGACATGGACACACAGACAGACAGACAATCAGACAGACAGACAGTTGGCATGGACAGACAGACAGTCAGTCAGACAGAAAGACAGGGTGGACAGGTTTTGTGGTGTGAGGACGTGTCTCCTTGGTCTCGTTCCTGTCTGTCTGAATGGTATTTTTGCTGCAGAGAGACAGACAGACTGACAGACAGACAGTTGGCATGGCCAAAAAGACAGACAGACAGTTGACATGGAGAAAAAGACAGACAGACAGACAGACAGTCAGACAGACAGACAGACAGTTGACATGGAGAAACAGACAGACAGACAGACAGTTGACATGGAGAAACAGACAGACAGACAGACAGACAGACAGACAGTCAGACAGACAGACAGACAGTTGACATGGACAGACAGACAGACAGACAGACAGTCAGACAGTCAGTCAGACAGACAGACAGTTGACATGGACAGACAGGCAGACAGACAGACAGACAGTCAGACAGTCAGTCAGACAGACAGACAGTTGACATGGACAGACAGGCAGACAGACAGACAGACAGTCAGACAGTCAGTCAGACAGACAGACAGTTGACATGGACAGACAGGCAGACAGACAGACAGACAGTCAGACAGTCAGTCAGACAGACAGACAGGTGGACAGGTTTTGTGGTGCAGTGTGAGGACGTGTCTCGGTCTCGCTCCTGTCTGTCTGGTATTTTCGCTGCAGCTGACGCTCAGCTCTGTGACGGCCGCTTCAACTCCTTTGATCTCTGTTGGTAAATTTTACATAATGAGGGGGGGGCGCTCTGGCCTTTGTTACTGCCTGCTGGTCGGATAAACACGTCTCAAATTGAAGGTATCATCCAGTTTATTAGAAGCAGGGAGGGCCGGCTGGGTCACGGCGAGCGCGTCTACGTTTACACACGGTTCGTAGTGAGGTGCATTAAGGCTCCGCTCTGAGAAACCTGTTTTCCTTCATCTGACTGTTTCATGAACCCTCTGACTTCCTGAAAGACCACCAGCCAAAAACCAGGATGGAAGAAGAGTTTAAACACCTGCAACATTCTGTCCCCCTTCTGTTCTGTTCCCGCCACACAGATCCGACAGCAAGTTAGCGCCTGAAACCAAAGCAGCCTGAATGTTCACAGTCTCACAGGAGATCAGGATGGTCCGTTGATGTGTGAACATGTTAGCATGCTAACACGCTGATGTGAGATGGTGAACATGGTAAACCTTCCACTTGATAAGCATGAGCATGTTAGCACTGTGTGAACATGTTAGCATGCTAACACGCTGATGTGAGATGGTGAACATGGTAAACCTTCCACTTGATAAGCATGAGCATGTTAGCACGGTGTGAACATGTTAGCATGCTAACAAGCTGACGTGAGCACTTTGTGAACATGTGAGCATGCTAACACGCTGACGTGAGATGGTGAACATGGTAAACCTTCCTCCTGATAAGCATGAGCATGTTAGCACTGTGTGAACATGTTAGCTTGCAAACACGCTGACGTGAGATGGTGAACATGGTAAACCTTCCACCTGAGCATGCTAACAAGCTGACGTGAGATGGTGAACATGGTAAACCGTCCACCTGATAAGCACGAGCATGTTAGCACTGTGTGAACATGTTAGCATGCTAACACGCTGACGTGAGGTGGTGAACATGGTAGACCTTCCACCTGATAAGCATGAGCATGTTAGCACTGTGTGAACATGTTAGCATGCTAACAAGCTGACGTGAGCACTGTGTGAACATGTTAGCATGCTAACACGCTGACGTGAGATGGTGAACATGGTAAACCTTCCACCTGATAAGCATGAGCATGTTAGCACTGTGTGAACATGTTAGCATGCTAACACGCTGACGTGAGGTGGTGAACATGGTAGACCTTCCACCTGATAAGCATGAGCATGTTAGCACTGTGTGAACATGTTAGCATGCTAACACGCTGACGTGAGTTGGTGAACATGGTAAATCTTCCACCTGATAAGCATGGGCATGTTAGCACTGTGTGAACATGTTAGCATGCTAACACGCTGACGTGAGGTGTTGAACATGGTAAACCTTCCACCTGATAAGCATGAGCATGTTAGCACTGTGTGAACATGTTAGCATGCTAACACGCTGACGTGAGATTGTGACCATGGTAAACCTTCCACCTGATAAGCATGAACATGTGAGCATTGTGTTTGTGAACATGTTAGCATGCTAACACGCTGACGTGAGATGGTGAACATGGTAAACCTTCCACCTGATAAGCATGAGCATGTTAGCACTGTGTGAACATGTTAGCATGCTAACACGCTGACGTGAGATGTTTTACACTGTGTAATATTGTGACTTTTCTGCTGTTAAACTGCAGTTTTTAATAGTAGCTTCACTTCCTGCAGCTACTAGAATAATCCCATATGTGAAAAAGAATATTCATTCTGAATGCACAGCTTCAGCCTGTTCACTCTGCAGCATTTCTTCTTAAATAAAAACCTGAGTATTAAACCACATGAGGATCATTCACGCGAGGTCACATGTTTCTCTGAACTGATGCCGGTTTGATTGACATTCGCTCTTTGTGCCGGCGAAGGCTTTTAGCGTCCTGATGTGAGAGAGCAGGAGACAGATTCAGCCTCTCTGTGTCGCGTCTGTTGAACGAGCAGCTCGTGTCGAGTCCAGGTTCACCTGCTGTCACCTCGCAGGTATCTAACGGCTAAATGAGCTGCTAATTAAAGCTAGAAATACGTCCAGAGAATCAGCGGGTTTAGTCTCTGTGTCGCTGGACAAGTTCGATCTGACTGTGACTCGTCTGCTGAAGGATATTGTAGAAATTAATTAGTTAATTAATTAATTAATTGGCCATAAACTGATCACATGACAGCAACAATACTAAACCATCAATATTCATTTTCAGAAGGAGCGGAGGTGATTTATGACTCATGTAGTGATGAAGCACAAATTGAAAATGTTCAAATTTATTGATGCCCAATTAAATAAAAAAAAAGAATAAACAATTATATATATATGTCTGTCTGAATATATTTGATTTCTGACCTGTTGTTGGTCGGACAAAACAAGACAACTGAAGACTTGACCTTTGATGGGAGATTGTTGTGGGCATTTTCTGATATTTACAGATCAAATGATTAAACAATTAATTGAGAAAATACTGAGCAGCGTAGCCGACAGGGGAAATAACTGCGAGCAGCTCTAGATTCATTTTAAAAGTCTGAAAATGGTGAAACGAGTTTGTCAGATTTTGTGTTGAAACTGCTCGTTTAGTCCGAAAACACATCGAGTTTATTGTCACAGACAAAGAAAAAGATCGACTTGAAAAAATAAGAATTAATTATCAAAATAGTTGATTAATTTTCTGATTGAATAATCCATTAATTCTCTCATTTTGGATTTCCATTAACTTAATTTTAGCTCTTTTTTTTGGTCTATTTCACCCTTTTAGAAACTCTCATGTTTCTTTTGTGTGAAGCTCTTTGAAGCTGCTCCGCACGTAAACTTCATAAACAGCTTCAGACGAACTGATAAAATAACCTGCGGACAGTAACAGTGATGAGTTTAATGCCTGGACTGCACAACAACACAACACAACAACACAACATACACACTCTGCCCTGGGTGTCGCCTCTCAGGTGGTTAGTGTTGTTCATGCTGCATGCAGCCTGACAGACAGCACTCAGGGCTAAATCTGTTGTGTGGCTACTGAGAAGAATTATTTCCTTTAATTTATTGTTCAAAGAGTAAAATCAGATTTAAATGTCTATAAATGAAAGTAAAGATGATTTAAAACATTTTTAAAAACATTTCTGTTATTGTTAAGCTGACCACAGTGTCTCATTCTGGGTTTAATTCAGCGTTAAAGTGAAACTACGCCCCTCGACAACGAGGCAGCGCGCGCGCATCGCCGCGGGTTGTTCGCTTTGAAGCCACGCGCTGCCTCACCCCGGGTCAACGCGCGCAGTCCGTGCACGCGAGCGAGGGGGGTGCTCGTTAGACACCTGGTGAGAGGCAGGTAGAGAGAGAGAGAGAGAGAGAGAGAGAGACTGGCACGCGCCTTGAGTGTGTATCTCTCTCTCTCTCTGTGTGTGTGTGTGTGTTTGTGTGTGTGTGTGTGTTTGTGTGTGTGTGTTGGGGGAAGGGGGGGGCGGTTTCTAGGTTTTCCTCAGTGGTTGCACGCGCTAGGCTTGCTGAAGGAGACACGAGCGGACGCACGAGGCAGCTGGAGTGGATTTAGAGCAATAGAGGGAGACGCGCGTGCCATTACGCATCAGGCTGCTCCGCTGTGGATCAAATCGATGAAGCGGACCCATTATTATGATTAGTTTATAAATTATTGTAGTATAAATTATTATTCTTGTTGTTATCAGTGTGAGCGCAGCGGAAGCGTCTCGTTCCTGAGTCCAACCTGCAGCCACGGTCTCACCGACCACCGGGGAAAGTTGGAGTAGCGCGTGCGGACGGAGTGAGTCGGAGCACCTGGTGTCTGAGGTGTGACAGCCGGCAGAACAGCGGCAGGTGTTCATGGACCGACCTCTCCGGATCAACCGAGGACCCTCCGCCACGCGCTGCCTCGCCGGAATATGCGGTCCTTAACGGACTCTGAGGGCACTTCTCCCGTCGTGTTGCTGTGAGTCTACCGAGGGGGGTCCGGGCTCCCCGTTAAGACCGTCTCCAGGGGTATTTGCTCGCTCCACCATGTCGGCGACAGCTTTACCGGTTTCCAGCGCAGGAAGAGAGAGACAGTGAGTGAGAGACACCGGGAGAGAGCGAGAGAGAGAGAGCCGGGCTGAACCGGACCGGGCAGCGCGGGAGACCGACCCTGCGGTCCGCCTTCATGACTTGTGGGAAACCGGCCGGACGCGAGATGATCCTGATTCATTTCATCACTTTGGTGTTTGTGTTGGGTGAGTAAACCCTCAGCGTGTCACGCGCCCACCCGCACACCGACGTGCGCGCGCACACTCACTGCACACACACACACACACACACACACACACCCGCAGGTGGAGGGCAGAGGGTGCACAGGCGGGCCATGTGGGAGGGTCTGAGATGTTCCCCCACCACCACTGGACCTCCGTCATGTGCCCCCCCCCTTCCATCAGTCCGGTGAGGCTGCACGAGTCCGATTAAAACCCGTTTCAGGTGTGGGTCTCGTTTCAGTTTCCGGTGACAGACAGACACAAATTCCCGCTATTTAAATGTGCTCACGTGTATTTAAACGCGCGCACATACACATGCACGCGCACGCTCACACGTATTCCAAAATAAATGACACAAGCTTCGCAGTTAAATGTGCTGAAAGTATCAAAGTACTTGTGGCTCCAGTCCTGTTTGACTGGATGTGTGTGTATGCGCGCGTAGCAGCCTGACTGATGCAGGAGGACAGAGGCCGATACTGATGTTGATATTAGAGTGTAGAGAATCTGATCGTGATCAGATATTGAGTAAACATGTTGGGTTTTTCTCTCTCCAGTTGTTTTTTTGTCTGGATGTTTTACAGCTGAGGAATAAACTCATCGCTGCTCTCTGGTGGACAAACTGCAGAATAACGGTTTTAACAGGTGGTCTCTGACACCTGGACTCGAGTTTCTGCTCATTTGTCTGCTGATATCAATAAACCTGAATGTGATCATGTGAGCGGTCGATGGGTGGAGTTCTGCTGTTGCAGCTGTTTCGGGTGGAGTTTGGTTGTTTTCGTCGATTTGTGCTGTGAACAATAAAACCTGTGTGTGCTCACAGAGCAGTGGCGTGCACGGGGGGGGGGGGGGGGGGGGGGGGGGGGCAAGGGGGGCATACCCCCCTCGTGGCCCAATTGTTGAAAAACGTGTGCTGAAGTGCCCCCTTGGAGCCAAAACGCGTGCTAAAGTGCCCCCTGGGAGCCAAGACGCGTGCTAAAGTGCCCTCTTGGAAGCCAAAATCCGTGCTAAAGTGCCCTCTTGGAAGCCAAAATCCGTGCTAAAGTGCCCCCTGGGAGCCAAAACGTGTGCTAAAGTGCCCTCTTGGAAGCCAAAATCCATGCTAAAGTGTCCTCTTGGGAGCCAAAATGCGCATTAAAGCGCTTGGGAGCCAAAACGCATGCTCAAGTGCCCTCTTGGATGCCAAAACGCAAGTTAAAGTGCCCTCTTAGACGCCAAAACGCGTGCTAAAGTGCCCTCTTCAGTGGCGAGGACACAATATATGTGCCCTTTTTTTCCTTTTCGCCCCTGCCCTTCAAAAAGTCTGTGCACGCCACTGCTGTGGAGGCTTCAGTTCTGGTCTGTGCTTGGTCCAGAAACCAGAGGGAGCCCCTGGTTTGTACCTCAGCCTGCCCACTGGGGGGTTTCATTGAGAGGGCTCAAAAAGCAGCTGATGTGAGACACCACAAACAGACAGAGAGGACGTCTGGTTGAAGGTCAGAAGTAAATCTGAGCTCAGATCAGCTGATCTGAGCTCGGGCAGCTCGAGTGACGTGAACTTTCTTTGTGTGATATGTGCTGACATGTGACGCGCCATCATGTTTCTCTGTAAGTTAAAGCACAAACATGCAGCCAGCAGACCTTCAGATCCACAGCCTCCTCTTCCTGCTCACTGATGATGATGATGATGATGATTACCGTGTGTCTGCATGGTCCCTCACTTTGATTTAATGGCATTCAGAGAAAGAAGAGGCAGAGCCGGTTATTGCGTCCCTCTCGACTGCATTCAAAGCAGATATATGGACCAGAACACACTGCAGATATTAGTCAGTGATGAAGACGAGCTCAGAGTCGTGAACTTCACAAACAGCCTGCAGACGACTCGAGGAACCTTTGACAGGACGCTGTGTGTCAGTCTGACAGATTCACTGTAACACTGGTTCAACCTGAGAGAACTAAACCAGCAGGACCAGGTCAGTCTGGAGGAATCTGTTTCCACGGTAACAGAGTCAGACTTCTTTAAATGTCTTTTATGAAACTGATTTACCGGCATCATCATCTGGTTCACAGACATCACATCAGTGTGTGTTTCCAGGTTTTGTCAGTGATGTCACTGTGATGTCACTGTGATGTCACTGTTGGTTAAAGTCTGAAACCGAAACAGGTCTGTTGGTGTGGAGTCTGGTCTGGTGAGCTGACCAGACCTCTGTAGCTGCTGCAGGCTACATTAGCCACAACTAGCATAACACACTCCAATCTGCCACCCAAATGTCAGAGGAAGAGTTGCATCATGGGTAATGTAAGCACCATGTTTTGTTTTTAATTTAATTTTTTAAACTGAACATAAGAAGTCTGACGGTGTCGAAGAGAAGAGACTCGCCTCATTCAAGGCCACAAATAGTTTCAGTGACTTTTTTCCAATATATTTTTGGCCACTTGGGGGCACTCTAGGCGAAAGGGGGCGAAACTCTAAATATTCCCTGTGTTTGATGCGTTCAGTTCACTGTTATATCGTCTGTAAATGAGGCTCTCGGGTTTAATGAGCCCTCAGAATCAGTCCTGTTTTAAGGTTTCTGACTTTTCTTTATTTAATCCAGTGGGTTTTTAAAGGGTTTAAGTTTTAATCCCATCAAGGAACAGTCCCTGCTGTCCCTAAATTTAGCTGAAAATGTTCAAATCACCACATTTGGAGATATATTAGGTGAGGAAGTGATGAACCGTGTTTAAGAGCTGCAGCTAATGATTCATTTCATCATCCAGTCATCAAACTGCTTCCTTGATTAAAGCTGAGCGTGAACTATTTGATTGATGAACAGAAAATTAATGAACTACTGTTGTGATCAGTGATTTTCCATTTTTTACACTAACATGTAGGGATGCACGATAACTGTTTTTTAAAACCGATACCGATAACCGATAACACACACATACACCTGACATCATGACATCAATACCACGAACAAAACCGAAAACAGCGGCGCACAGTGAGAGGCGGTTGCTAGGCAACATACGTGTTTACTTTCAGAGCCGCTGCGCAGTGAGAGCGGTGACAGACGAGTAGACTCATTTTAAATCAATAAAATATGTTTTAATCACTATTTTATGTCACATTATTGAATGCTTTAGTAGTGAGCCTTGTTCTAAGCGGGATAACGTGTAGTGAGCAGGTTCCTACGGAGAAATAAACCCCCCCGCTTCGTGTCCGGCTTCTGTGTCATTCTGAAGGAAGATACATCCCTTACTTAGACTGATCTATGTAAACAAACTGAAGAAGGGCAGTCCATAGTAAGACAAGCACCATCACGTCCATGATTAAATCTTCAATAACCTCAGCCCGTGGGTCATCTTTGGCAAATTTCTTGGACTTTTCGAAAGCCTCGCCGACGTGTGTCAGTCCCGGTGGCTTCTTTGCGGCTGGCTTGCTAACGTTAGCGTCTTTAGCAGGCCGGGTGTCCTCATACGCTTTCCAAACTCCGTCAAAGCGGTGGTTATGTTTCAGGTGACTGATCAGGTATTAAAGCTCGTGCCGTTTCTCGCTCCTCGTGGAACTCGCCTGGAACATTTGTTACGAATAACCAGCGAACTGTCTCCTTCGGAAACTTTGAAGAAGTCTGAACTCTGTTTTCATAAGCACGCTGTGCCGCATGCTGCATTCAAGGTGTAACGTACATTCCCCCGTTCCCTCGTTTGCCAGTCGTTCTTTCGGCCTTTTTAACTTCATGTTTCTATTTTTTGTGTAACGTGTAAAAATGCTGCGAATGTTAATTCAAGTCAGCAACTAGCAAAATTATGACCGAGTTAACGAGTTGTTTTCTGGCATGAGGGGGTATTCTTGATTTTTCCCAGTGAGAAAGAGTTTTTCTGATTATGCCAACGTCACCTGAACGCAGCATTCACTGCAGGCCATTCAGGTCTCATAGTGGGAGCGAGGCACCGCCGCGCTGACAAAAACACGTATGTTATCGGGGCTGTTCGTCATGATATCGGACTTATCGGAATGACGTCAAAATTTCCTGTTATCGGCCCGATAACTATCGGCCCGGTTAAAAGAATGACTGAAATGATTAATAATTAATTAACAATCCAATTAATTGTCTGTTGACTAACTGATTAATCAACTAATTGTTGATTGGCTCTATTTTTTTAATGTAAGTCTTCTGAAGTATTTAATATATTTCACAGAATTTAAAGTAAAACATCCGAATCCCAGCCAGCAGCCAGGAGGCGTACCTGAGCTGCAGGTAAACATTCAGATCAGACCCAGACCGGTTTCCTGACGGCGTCTGCTGGTCTCACGTTAAGACGAAGGTCGACCTCGAGTGCAGAGCCTGATTGGTTTTCTTCATGGCTCACCATAAACAGCAGAAGAAGACACGTGACCTGCAGAGGAAACACACCTGCACCTGCCCGTTCAGTCACTGTGGACGGAACCACGTTCCTGACGGGGGTCTGAGAGACCAGCACAGACCAGCACACACCACCACCACCATCATCATCATCATCATCATCATCATCACACAACAGCACACAAACTGTGTCACCAACACAGAAACAAACCAGCATCAGCTAACACACCCCCACCCCGCCCCTGTACTTGGTTCAACCCGTGACATCATGATGAATTTCTTCTTCGCGTGATGGCGTGACGAGCGGCCATCTTTCGTCTTTGCAGCTGAAAGCAGCCTGATGATGGTTCAGAGCTCAGAGTCCTAGGACGATCTTATCTCAGCACCAGAACTCTGCTCACAGTTTCTATTGACTCTGGGCTGCTGATGACATCATGGTGACATCATGGTGACATCATGGTGACATCATGATGACATCATGGTGACATCATGATGACATCATGGTGACATCATGGTGACATCATGGTGACATCATGGTGACATCATGTGTCACGAGTGAACGGTTTGCAGTGATTGGTTGACAGCTGAACGCTCTGTGACTGTGAAACAAAACAAAACAGGAGGAACAAAATCAATTCGACTTCATTAAAGATCTTTGATAAACTGTGTGACAT
This sequence comes from Chelmon rostratus, assembly GCF_017976325.1. Lineage (NCBI taxonomy): Eukaryota > Metazoa > Chordata > Actinopteri > Chaetodontiformes > Chaetodontidae > Chelmon > Chelmon rostratus. The sequence continues at coordinate 23,616,811 of NC_055676.1, read as the reverse complement.
CTCTGGTCGCCTGCGTCTGACATCACACGCCGTCAGCATCATCCGCTGTGAGGTCATGTGATTTAAACGAAGACGAACCGAGTCTGAGGACTGACTTTAGTCCAGGCTGAGACCAGCTCAGGTGACTCCTGATTAAACGGCCGCCGTTAACAGGCGGTTTGGACAGCACTCGTATGATGAGTCACATGACCTGCGGCGGCCGACGGACCGACAGCCCTCTGGACCTCCAGCTTCTCTCAGACTCAACAGATCATTTCCAGCTGAAACCTCTCACGACACAAACACAGAGTCGTCCTGTCAGCGGCTGCTCTCGGCCTCGGGGGGTTTCGTGGATACGATCTCACGTTATCCTCCATGTTTGTTACTGAACATCGCCGCCGCGGACTTCGGCTGCTTCTGTTGAGTCACTCTGAGCGGCTTGATGCAGATGGTGGAGGTGACGGGTGATGTTAATGTCTGATGGCTCTCTGACATGTTGATGTGCGTCTCTGTTTACTCTGCACGCCAAACGGGACCTGTTTGTCCTGAGTTTCGCCTCTCAGGCTACAGCCAGGCTGGCCTGAAGGTTGATGTGCTGCGAGCAGCCTGACAGGAACACCTGCAGGCTCTGGAACACCTGCAGGCACAGGAACACCTGCTGCATTGATGGTTTTCTTCTTTCTCACATTAACGGCTGTTTCAACATAGAGAAAAACAGCATCGCTCAGATTATTTTTTAGCCCGTAAAGAAGAAGAATGAAATAACTGAAACTTGAATTTATTGGGGTCCGCACAGAGACACAAATAGCCTCAGATCTGGAATCTGGTTTCCAGTCCAGAACAGTGAAAGTGGCTCAGGGCCATATCGGAGCCTCTGCAGCCTCCTCAGCAGGTTCAGCTGATATTCGGTTTGTTCTGTGTCTCGCTCTCTCCTCAATCACTGGACTGAATCAAACCTTTGTGGCAGGTGATTCCAAACTTTTAAACACTTGTGTAATAATAATAATAATAATAATAACAATAATAATAATAATAGTAATAATAACAACAATAATAATAATAACACTAATAATAACAATAATAATAACAACAATAATAAAATTTGTAATACCAATAATAATAACAATAATAATAATAATAATAATAACAACAGTAATAATAATGTGTGTAAAAGGCTAATCTAATAATATCATGATATAAAAAGGTTGTATGATACAGCATATACGCTAATATTACAGTTGTATATATAGATATGATGTATATGTGTACTGTGAAGTTTTTTTCCACTCTGTGTTTGACACAGAACAGAAAGAGTCAGTTCATCTGTTCGTTTGCAGTAAAACAACACATTTAATAAATTAATGCTTAAATTTGTTGATGTCAGGAAGTGCTCTGGATGTAAAAGGCAAGTGGGAGATGGAAATGAATATTATTATTGAAGATACATGCTGGGAAGATGTGTGTGAGGAGGGACATAAAATAACCAGCAGTCCAATGTGGAAGGAATTCAATTGGAAATTAAAAATGAGATATTTTCGAACCCCCACAATAACTTCTAAATTTGATTGTAGTAGAACCAATTTGTGTTGGAGGGAATGTCAACAGATAGGAGACCACACACACATATTCTGGGACTGCCCTAAGTTGAAAAATTATTGGGGAGGGATCCGGAAGGAATTAATCTCTATATTGAACATTGATTTACCTTTAACCCCACAATTTTATATCATTGGAGCACTTCCCAAGGGGAGATGGGAAAAAAAGAAGCTGTATTTATTACATGTTTTAATATTAATAGCCAGGAAGAGGATAACTCTTTCATGGCTGAAACCGCTTCCTCCTACTATACCTCAATGGCAAGAAAGAGTGAAGAAGGTATATACGATGGAAAAGATAACTGCACACCTTCATCTTAAGATGGACATTTTCAGAACAAGATGGGCCCCCATAAGCGCGTACTTAAATCTATCAATGTGAAACAATGTGAAACTGTGCTGTTTCAGGAGAACTGTCCTGTGATATGTGAAATCTTGAGCAGCGATCTATCAGAGACAATCCAGTGGGCCGGAACTGTTTGCCAAACTGTTGTTGATTTAATTGTTCTGTCCGTAATACATCTTCTGAATGTCTTGTATGTACTAATACATGTGAAGATTAATAAATACTTGGTTCAAAAAAATAAATTAATGTTTTCAAAGGTTTTTCTACTCGACATCAGTTCAGATACAGAAATACTGAATAATAATAATAACAACAACGATGGTGATGAAATGATGCCTGCAGACGCTGCTGTGATGAGAATAATTACTGTTATTATTGTGTTGTTGTGAGTCCGACTCCACAAACTTCTCTTTAACACTCTTAAACACAAAAACATGCATATTTAACACAAAGCCGAGACAAAAGTCTGAATTAAAAGAGGAAGTGAAGCTTTGGGATGTCAGAACATCCTGTTTATAACAGAGAAAACACACACAGATACACAGAAACATTTTATTCCACAGCAACACTGGAAATGTTAAGCTGTGCTTTTCAAAATAAAAGTCTGTTAAACCCACAGGAAATTGTTTATTATTTAATGCTTCTGCTCAACATGTTCAGTGTTGATGCTTCAGGTATCAGCTGATGTGATTTAGATGTTTTGCACGTTGACGCCGCAGCGACCTCTCGCATGTGAACGATGCCACAAGCTCACCCCTGTCTGTCTTTCCTCCTCCAGATGTGTGTGTGTGCGACTCCGAGCTGGCGCCCCCCGGCTGGAGGGAACCTCTGGACTGCGTCCGGGCCTCCGAACTGTGCAACCAGAACAGCCAGTGCAGCTCGCGTTACCGGATCATGCGCCAGTGCCTCTCCGGTGGAGACAAGGAGCGCAGCGCCATGCTGGCCTCCAAGGAGTGCCAGGGGGCGCTGGAGGTGCTGCAGGACTCGCCGCTGTACGACTGCCGCTGCAAGAGGGGCATGAAGAAAGAGCTGCAGTGTCTGCAGAACTACTGGAGCATCCACATGGGTCTGACTGAGGGTAAGCCGCCAACACGGAGCCGTGCTGAGAGTTAATTAAGCCTCCTGCTGCCTGTTGATTCCTCCTCAGTGTTTTCAGCCGGCAGATGAAACAGAACGTCTTCTCTGTGTTTTTGTGAGAACTTCACACATGCAGGGATCGGAGACGGCTCCGCATCCACTGCGGCGTGGGTTTGAATTCTGCCTGAAGCGTCCGGAGGGACGAGCGCAGAAGAGGGAATGTGTCGCTGTTGTTTCTGCTGTTGTTTAAAGATGAGTCAGATCCGTGTGTTTTTCCAGGTGTTCCCAGGTGTTGGGGAGTTTCGCTGCATGTGTGTTCGAAGCCGTGTAAAGCCTTCAGGGTCTCAGACGGAGCTGCGTCAATGTCCTCGAGTGATGTCGAAGACCGTGAGTTTGAAGCTGGGACGAACCTGCTGGCGTGGAGTCAGAAAGAAGCGAGCTGACCAGAGGTCTGCAGCAAAACAACCGTGTGTCCGTGTGTGGTCCAGTTGCATTGTGGGTAGTGCACGCGCCCAGTTTTGCGTGGAATAAATAAGACGATCGGTTCTTCTGCATCTCTCTTTAAACTGAGTGTGACAGCGTAAAGGTCTGCGCCGCGCCGCTGCTCAGGTGTGCTTCAGGAATTTTAACAGAACAAACAAGCGACATCACATGAAACATTCTCTCACTGCAGAGCTGCTGTGTTCTGAGTCACCTGGCTAATGTCTGTGGTTGGTCCAGGTCCCACTGCTGGTCCTGCACTGTGTTCTGTGTGTGTCAGCACCAGCAATGAGCTGCACTCACACACACACACACACACACACACACACACACACACACACACACACACGGCCTGTTGGCTGGCCTAGTTTGGGTCTCAGCAGTGGCAGAGCTCATTAAGAGCCTCTCTCTTTGTTCTCCATTCCACTAAGGATGTCTCTGTAGTGCCAGCAATGCTCGCAAAGCTCCTGCATCACACACACACACACACACACACTCACACACACACACACACTCACACACACACACACACACACACACACTCACACACACTCACACGGGACATACATTTAAACCAGAGTTGCAATGGACAGAAACACAAAGCACATTATCTCAGACCTCTGTAATACTACTGTGGTGCGTTTGGGTGTCAGTACTGTGGTGAGTCTGTGGTGCGTTCGTGTGTCTCAGTACAGCGGTATGTTCTTGTGACTCAGGACTGTGATGTGTCTGTGGTGCATTCGTGTGTCTCTGGACTGCCGTCACAGCGGTGAGACAGAGGAGCTGATCTGTGGAGTCTGAGGTGTTTCGGGGAGAGAAGAGCGATGCGTTCGAGGACGTCTTGAGCGTTTTGGCTCATTAACTCTGTACACGACAGGGCGCTGTGAAGACCTCCTGATGTGAGCTCACTCTATTAGAAGTTTTGTTTTCCTTTTTGTTATTTTGGTATTAGTTCATCAGTTTTGGGGGGAGGCCTGCAGGCTGCAGATGCTGATTATCAGTTTACCGCAGGATGATACCATTAAGATTACATCATGAACACAGACTACGAGGAGGAACAGTAAAGTGTCCACTGGCTCAGTATGGTTTTATCACTGTTGCCTCTAAAATGTGAATATTTTCTTTAAATTAAGTATTTGGGAGTTTTAGACTGTTGCTTGGACAGAATAAGACATTTGACTTCACTGTGGACATTCTGGACGTTTTATTGACTAAACGATGAATCCCTGAATTGAGAACATAATCAACATGTTAATCATGAGCTGCAGCTCTAATCGGACGGCTGCTTCTTGCTCCAAAGCCTTGGACAGGGTGATCAGACATCGGTCAGATCTAAAATGACGGCGTGGACAATAGCAGCAGTGGGCTGAACACTTTTTTTCTGAGCAGTTTGGAGGGCAGGATTGCGAGGGCACAGGTGAGTGGGTTTACGCTGGATACGGCCTTGAGTCACGAATCTTTACACATCAAACAAACGATTCGAACGTGGCAGCAATCTGTGTGCAGATGTGTGTTCTCTAACACCAGCGCGATTACGCAGACACTTCAAATGATTATTTCTCAGAGGAAGGTTCATCTGCTGCATAGTTAATTACATTAGAAATGATTTCACATACGACCGATAGAACTTGTGCTCTTGCAGTTTTAATTTCCAGCTATATTTTTTCTTTCATGCGGCAAAGAACAAAAGAGTTTTTCCCTGCTCGGCTTTTCTTCTGTCTCTCGTTCATGCATGAATATTTAACGAGGCAGAAGAGGATTTGTTGACTTTTCAGCTTAAAACTTATAATAGAATCCAGAGAGGACGAACAGGTGAGAGCGGAATAATTCACAAGTTTCTCTACGACCAAGGTTAGTCTGGATTTAGAGGAGGGATTAAAAATTCAGGAAGAACAAAGTTATGGTCAGTTTTAGAGACTTGCAGCAGTAACAGCAGTGGCGTACACAGAGGGGGGGGCAGGGGGGGCGACCGCCCCCCCCTCGTGGCCCAATTGTTGAAAAACGCGTGCTAAAATGCCCTCTTGGACACCAAAACGTGTGCTAAAGTGACCCCTGGGAGCCAAAATGCGTGCTAAAGTGACCCCTGGGAGCCAAAATGCGTGCTAAAGTGCCCCCTGGGAGCCAAAATGCGCATTAAAGTGCCCTCTTGTGGCCAAAACGCTTGCTAAAGTGCCCTCTTGGACGCCAAAACACGTGCTAAAGTGCCCTCTTGGACACCAAAACGTGTGCTAAAGTGCCCTCTTGGGGCCAAAACGCGTGCTAAAGTGCCCTCTTGGGGCCAAAACGCGTGCTAAAGTGCCCTCTTGGACGCTAAAAAAGCGTGCTCAAGTGCCCTCTTGGACGCCAAAACGCGTGCTAAAGTGCCCCCTGGGAGCCAAAACGCGTGCTAAAGTGCCCCCTGGGAGCCAAAACGCGCATTAAAGTGCCCTCTTGGGGCCAAAACGTGCATTAAAGTGCCCTCTTGGGGCCAAAACACGTGCTAAAGTGCCCTCTTGGGGCCAAAACACGTGCTAAAGTGCCCTCTTGGACGCCAAAACGCGTGCTCAAGTGAAGTCCTTTTCGCCCCTGCCCTTCAAAAAGTCTGTGCTGTGAGTAACAGTACAGACTATTTATTTAAGACTTAAAACCAATGTTACACAGTGATTTATACTAAACCAACAGTGCAGAGACATAAAATATGAAAGACAGAAGGACAAAAACCAGTGAAACACAAATAAAATAAAAATCTAATCTGCATGCTGTGTTAATGGTGAGCAAAGGCTCAACTACTCTTAAATCAAGTCTTAAATCCAGACAGAGGAACAGTTCTGGTTCTGTTCTGATGATCTCAGGTTGAACACAGGTTAGTTAGTCAAGAGCAACTCTCAAATATAATCTGAACCCTTAAAAGTACTCAACAGTTTGTCGCCATAGGCTTTATGTTGTCGCTGCAGTAAGATTACCTGGTGTGGTTTTCTCGCCAATGATCAGAACTTCTGGGTTTTTCTGAATTTATATATTTATATAAATCTTTAGTATCTGCTGACATTTAACCAGACAGAGATCAGAGAGGCTATCAAGGTTCATGTGAGATATAGTTGAGTATCATCTGCGTAACAATGAAATACGTCATCGTGCCTGCCTGTAATGTGACAGAGAGAAACATCTACTGTTTAAAGGAAATAAGATGGGTCCTTGAATGGAACCCTGAGGCACCCCAAACGTGACTGGAGCTAAAGAAGAGGCACTGTCATCAGTCTAAATAAAAAACCTACGAGCTGACAAACAGGTGTCAAAAATACCAACCGGCCGACGAGGTCTGCTTACCAACATGCTCCGATCCAGCGTCTGACAGGCTGCACTTAAGTCTAGTAAAATGAGAACGTCCAGTTTCTGCATCCATTAAAAGACCATTTGTTATGAAAATGGAAGGACGTGATGGACGTGATTATCTGACACGGCTTCCAGAGGCTGTGATGAAATGGTCCAGCTTGTCTAAAAAGAGACGTTTGGAAACTGGTCTTTCGTTACATAAAACTCTGTGCTGAAGAAGGAAATTGTGCTAATTAATGTCTCATCATGTCTCATTAGGCTGGAATGTGACTTCAATTAAAACCTCATGAAAGAGAGGACAATAACTAAAGACAATGAAAACACTAAACAGTAGCTTGTAATTCAGCATTCATCATGTATTCTTCTGAAGTAGTTAAATAAAATGAAACTAAGAGTTGAGAGGTGTAAAATATCACCTTTTATGTTTTCAGTCTAAGAAAATGATGCAGGATCGTCATCGGCCTGCTGCGTCCGTCCAGCTTCCACAGTCCACAGCTGCCCGGTTTGCATTTAGCTTCTAACTACAACGATAATTGAGAGATACTGGAGATGACCTGAGGACATGCCAACAGCTTCATGCTGCAGAAAGACCTCCAACCTCAGCTGTGCTGACGTTTAAACACATAGACAGCTGGTTGGACGGTCAAGGTTTCATTCGGAGCAGTAACAGCCGTAGCTACATTAGCCATTAGCCGTAGCTACAGTTTGTTTGATGTGTCATTTAAATGAATCAGCAGGTTAATGAAGGGAATCCTGACTGACAGGTTTCACACTGGAGTTTCCTCAGAAACTGTGATTACCCAGCAGATCCTCAGAGAGCGGTTGCCATGGTGTTGAAGGGGGAGGGTGGAGATGACTAATGAGCTGAGGGACAGGAAATTGGTTGTGGGTGGAGAGAGCTGAGTCTGGAGACGGAGAACCGGTGTCGTTCTTGCAACCTTTTGGTCTTTCTTTCTTTTATTATTCTTTCTTTGAGCAGAGGAAACGCAGTCGGACTCGTTAAGCACCTGTTTTCACGTGCACAAAGCTGCCACTTTTAAAGAAGAGAATGCACAAGAGGTTTATCCAAACAGATGCTTCGCAAAAGCGATGAAGAGGAACAAATTGGCAGCAATGAAAACTTGGAATTTAAGTAAGTAAGTAAAGCTTTATTTAAACAGCACTTTTAAAACACAGTTACAAAGCGCTCCACTTTAGATGAAAACGACTAAACAAACAAGGGAAAAATAAAATCCATTAAAGCAGAATGAGAGACGGACCAGACAAGAAAAACAACTCAGACTCCAGTCCAGAGTCCAGAGTGGAGATCTATTAAAAGACTTCTGTATAAAACTGTGTTCAGGAGCTGCTTGAAGCCCAGAGTCCAAAGGTTCAGCAGATCTGATAGATGAGGAAGAGGAGGATTCCAAAGATTCGGGGTTAAAACTGTGAAGCGCCATCGCCTCCTGTTTTACAGCCGGAGCAGCAGATGGATGTAAGACTGAGATTAGAGGATCAGAGAGGTGGAGGAGTGGAATACGTGATGAGGAGATCAGAACTGTGACCGAGGGCAGAGTCCTGCAGAGGCTTATAGCTGATCAACGGGATCTTGTAGTTTATTCTGAATCTTACAGGAAGTCAGCGGAGGGAAGTGAGAACAGGGGTAACGCGGGACCATCGGCTGGTTAACAGTCTGACGGCTGCGTTCACGGCTGCCTGCGAGCGGTTCACAGCAGCTTCACTGAATTAATATAATCAAGGTCAATAGTTCAGCTTCTGGAGACGACGACAGACATCTGACGTGATATTTCTCAGCTGAAGAAAACAGGACTGAACAAACAAAATTATAGTGTACAGATCGACTGCAGAGGAAAGGTCAGGATCAATTAAAAGAGTTTCTGTTTAGTCAGGGTGGAGGACGTTAGGAGACATCCATCCTTCGGTAGCAGCTAAGTGATCATGGAGGACGGACAGCTGGTTCAGGTTTTCGTGTTCAACAGAGGAATAGATCTGTGGATCATCGGCGTAACAGTGATGCGATTCTTCCCGAAAGCAGCTGAACAAGCGACCCAGAGGAGGACGGTCAGATGAAAACCGGACCGGTCCAAGGACAGACCCCTGAGGGACACCACACAGCAGGAAGCTGAGGAGGACACACTGAGACATTCACAGATCTGCTTGTCAAACAGGAGTGAAACCATTTTAAAGCTGGACCATGAAGTCCAACACAACTTAAAGCTGTTGTAGGTAAAACGGAGGGATGGGTGGCGTCAAAGACTGCAGTCAGAACTGGAGGGTTCACTTTGACTGCATGCACACAAACGTCAGCTGGCATATTAACCATGAAAACTCAAGAGACTGGATCAGCAGCAGAGAGACAGAAAGCAGGCCTGAAGGTGAAGGTGTTGAACTGGATTCAATTCTGGATTTGTGCCACAAAGATTCTCCACCCTGTGCAGAACCAGAACCTCCTCAGCAGCACACTTTCATTCAGGTAAACAGGGAGAATCTACGGAGTCTCGATTAGGAGGCGTGAGACGCTGGCTCTCTTCTCTGCTGCCCTACTTTACACCCGATACGCTACTTTTTAAATAGAAATCCTGTCTCATCCAGCTTCACGCCCTGATGTGAGAAAGCCTGCCAGCCATCCTAATTTCTGTGGCGTTTGCAGGCTTCATCACAACGATGTCAAACCTCACCTGCAGATGACCGTGAGAGCAGAAACCGAGAGAAGGAGGAGGGCTGTATTCTACACAATCCACTGATGTTATGTTATTCATCATTTCAGCATGTAACGCCTGCAAATACACACCGCCCACAGACACCAAAATGCGTGTTAAAGTGCCCTCTTAGGAGCCAAAACGCGCGCTAAAGTGCCCTCTTTGACACCAAAATGCGTGCTAAAGTGCCCTCTGGGATGCCAAACGCGCGTTAAAGTGCCCCCTGGGAGCCAAAACACGCGCTAAAGTGCCCTTTTGGACGCCAAAACGCATGCTAAAGTGCCCTTTTGGACGCCAAAACGCGTGCTAAAGTGCCCTTTTGGACGCCAAAACGCGTGCTCAAGTGCCCCCTGGGAGCCAAAACGCGCGGTAAAGTGCCCTCTTTGACGCCAAAACGCGTGCTCAAGTGCCCCCTGGGAGCCAAAACGCGTGCTAAAGTGCCCTCTTCAGTGGCGAGGACACACTATATGTGCCCTTTTTTTCCTTTTCGCCCCTGCCCTTCAAAAAGTCTGTGCACACCACTGAGTCAGAGAGCAACAAGGTGGAGCTGAGAGTCACTGACTGGGGATCAGATTTAAACTGAACAGTTCAGCAGCTACACCTTCAGAACCACAGTGGTGGATGGACCGTCATTGTCACGTATCCTAACAACCGTTAGTGAGCGTGACTTATTGATTACACTTCATCAATACATTTATAGATGCTCATAATTATATATGTTTTTTGTGTCTCTCATTTGTTGTTTTTCATGTTTCTTCATTCCAGATCACTGTTAGACTGCATTATCATTTATTTAATTTATTGATTGATTGATTGATTGATTTAGGACAGTGCACATTGATGAACATTGCTGTAAATGTGCCAGTTTATAGCTGATTAGCTAATTTGCAACTGCAGTCCTTGGGCAGAATGCTAGTTGCCTAATAAAACAACATGGAAGTACACATTACATTAAAATACAATTACAAAATACACATTTTAAAATTACATTCACAAGCACGCAATTTAATACAGTCCAACTTAACCAGATCCAGTGGTCTCAGTCTACTTCATGGACACACTTCTGGTCATCCTTTAACCCCCCCCAAGACAGACAACACATTTCTACCAAAGGTGGTGCGTCTGGAAGGGATCTCTACGTCTCCTCTGTCGCAGGCCCTGGTGTTCAAACCCCTCACAGTCCTGTTTTTTATACATTCATTCAGACTTTTGTATATATAACTATGAAAACTTAGAAAACTATACTTTTTAAGGATGATACAGATGTGATACGAGTAAGGTTTTCTGTCCAGTGTCTTTAAAGCTTTTTTATAAAGGGATTCTATTGGTTGGGGGGCTGTTTAACATGCCAGCGCCCAGCTAGTGAAACAATAGTCAATGTGTGAGAAGATCATGCAGCAGTATTAGTTAATGAGCTCCTTATCCGTCTGAAGTTTGCCAGGTGGTGTTTAACCGAATTAGAAACATTTTTAATGCGTTTCCTGAATGAGAGCGTCGAGTCCAGGATGACCTCTTACACAGTTCTGAATGCACACAGTCCATCAGTTCACATCCTCACACATGCTTCATCTACATTATAAAGCATTAATGAATTGCTAACATGCTAATTAGAGATGCTAAATCGCTGGTTGGTTGAGATAACCAGTTAAATCTCCTCAGTCGACCTTCATTTTAAAGAATGAGAGAAAGCAGCTGCTGATTAAACGTCACTGTTTGTGTGGACGAGGGACGGAGGAGGACGGAGGAGGACGAGGGAGGACGGAGGAGGACGAAGGAGGACGAGGGAGGACGGAGGAGGACGGAGGAGGACCAGCGCACATAAAAGAGTGAAGTCCAGTGAATCAGATGAAAGCGTGATGGAGGCAGATGACGGAGGAAGAAGCAATTTGAGGACGCGGAACAGAAAAGGGAGGAAATGGGGTGCAGCGGGGGGAGATGAGAAAGATGAGATCAGATAGACTTGGGGGGGGCACAGGATCAAACCTCCATTTATCTATTTTCTGACACACGTTCTGTGTATTAAAGGACGGGGGACAGAGGAGAGCCATGTGAAGATTATTTGGAGGTTTGAACTCCGTCTGGAAAAAGTTTTGGCTTTTGATTGTGAAGTTTTGGCGTCTGTTTGGAGGCAGAAACGGTGAAACGGTCAATGAATCACCGTCTGACTGTTTCATTACGGCCCGTCGGCGCGCTGCCGAACACCAGATTTGATTTTTGATTATCCCCGAATGATCTATCATTGATGGGCGATGTGTGCCCGCTGTATGCTGTGATGTTTGCTGTTTGCCGGTTCATTAAATCACGCTCGAGAATGGCGATCATTACCCCGTTAACTGTGTGTGTGTGTGTGTGTGTGTGTGTGTGTGCGTGCCTCAGCCACTCACAGAGAGACAAGCCGGGACAACAGAAATAAAGACCAGTTATTTCTTAACCCTCTATGGTACAGCGTTGCCACATGGCAACAACCCCCTTTTAAGCGTTTTACACACAGATGATACATCCCAAATTATGATGCAATGCATTAAAAACGAGGGGGGGTTCTAAGGAAACCAACAGCAGTGTTTAAATTTGTCAAACGACTTTTTGGAGGCCGTTTTAAAACCCTTTTCTGCAGACATCATCGACGGGAGGAGCCTCACCATTTGACTAAAAATTCAACAAAAAAAGTGTTTTTTTAAGTTTTTCAACGGGGAAAAATATACACTCAACAATAGGTGAGCTAAGTTCATTAATGTGTAGTTTCATGCACTGTACTCCATCAATAAATAATAGAAAAAGTTAAAAATGTGAATGTTGCCACATGGCAACACCGGACCATTATGGATTGCTAGCCTGGCATGTTGGAGAGGGAAGCCCTGAAGAAGAGGGGAAGACCGTCCCAGCATATTGAGGCCAGGAAGAGGAACAGAGGTCCCATTCACCAGTGCCACCAGCAGCTGTGCATCAGGACAACACAGATCACTGGCCTGTCGTCATGCCAACTGAAAAAGGGCCGGTGCAAGCGGTAAGGCAAAGATGGCCATCAACAAGCCAAATCAGTTACTCAAAAAGTACTGCACATGTAATTCAATTAAATGTTGTTGTTCAGGCCGCTGGGGATCGTTTATACTGTAACATGAGATTTAAATAAAGGTTATACACAATTTTAAACAAAACTCTCTTGTTTTCATTACTTTCCATTATGGTACGGTGTTGCCACAACAGACCCTAAAAACTACTAAAAATAAATAGAATATAATAAAATGTCTCTTCATTATGTTTACTCGGTCTATTTTAAGACAAAAAATCACCCCAAACATTTTTTTTACCAACTGGGATCATAGTGGGTACCATAGAGGGTTAAAGGAGAAGGAAAGCGTCCAAATCACAGAGGGACAGACAGGACGTCACACTTTATACGTCGTTATTATTTCATTAAAATCGACCGAGGGTCAGAGACGCTGAAGCTTCAGGTTCAGGACTTTTCAAACACCTGTCAGCTGTTTCGTGTCCAGATAAAATCCAGATGAGGTTCAAGACTCGCACTGCGGCAGTTTGGTTACAGCAATGACAGTTAAGCAGCACGCTAACAGTTAGCCTTTAGCTAACTGAAACAGATGAATGAATGGTATTTTTGCACCTTTTCAACATCTGGCTGGGACGAGTCTCAATCCAGCAGATTACAGAGTCTTTAATGCTTCTTGATGCATTTCTACTTTTCTTTTTACAGATCAGACTCGTCCACGGTGTGTTTAGCAAACAGGAAATGATGGGAGACATGAATTCAAATGTGCAATCTTTTTGCCGTGTTAGCAAACGAGCTAACGAACCGTTAGCAAACCAATTAGCACAGAGAGCTTTTCTTTTTTTTACTGAAAGGATCTCCCAGGGAGAGAGAGCGCGGCTGGCTAGCACGTTAGCCGCTAGCTTGCCAGAGTCTTTCACTGCATTTCTGGTCTGTCTCTGGACTTTATTTCGTAAATATTTCAGCGATGAACAGATTTGAAACGTCTACAGGTGTCGTTTTTCCGTTCAGCAACACATGAAGCTGCACATCGGCCGTCATTCATCGCTCAGAAACAACATGTTGCTGTGAATAAAGGCGGCACGGGTTCTTTAATCACGGCTGCTGTCGCTCAGGTCTGTGGGAGGAAAAGAGGAACGAAACAGGAAACGAGGAGACATTTTAGACAAATGGCTTCTTCCCTGAGTCATCTCGCTCCTCAGAGACGTTCGTGGCAAAGCCGTCGCCTTTATAGAGATGCATCATCCTGATCAGCTGGGACAAAACCAGAAGCTGTTCGCTCCATTACAGCCTGACACATGATCAGACGGCACACGTTTGTTCTCAGAGACAGAACGTGTGTGCGAGGCTCTGAGGCCGCGCTGTACAAACTCTATAATTACTGGTTTATCTGAATGAGTCTGGCTGTGGCTCCGGGGAGGATGGAGTGCGGAGGCTTTGGAGTGATCTGCACAGGGATTGGTCTAAGCTGTCCCTGGAGGGAGTCGTGCAGGAGAGGGCAGGCTGCAGGCGGCGGCGTTAGTCACGGGTAGCTCTCTGCACGGCGAGCTGGTTTCTGCGCTCCGCTCTGGGACCAAAGCACGGCGAGACGTCTGTTACCTGCTGCTGCTGCTCCTGTTGTGGACACTGAACTCAGCACGCAGAGGGAGCAGACCGGGTCAGGTGACTCTACCTGTGGATGCCGTGTTGGTTGTAATTATGAGCCACCGCAGCAGCTGAGGAGGTTCCTGATTGGCCAGAATGGGAACGCTGACAGCTGGTGCTGTTGTTCTGTTCTGCTAATAATGATGCGTTCAACATCTTTGGACAACTACAAGCTCCTTTCTGTGGGATGTAGCATGCTAACTTTAGCAAAGCCACACAGCTAGCATTGCGTGTGGTAATGCAGGTGAAAGCTACAGGCTGGGGGGGGGGGGGGTCGCTCAGTTTGACTGCTGTCCTCTTTCCTTTGGATTTGTGTGTAACATCTTTATGTTTGGTTTTGTCTCCTTAGCCCCGCCTCCCGACAGGAGCAGAATTAACCAATCAAGTAGCTTGACAGGCAGGTCTGCGCAGCGCTGAGCAGAGATTTGGGAGGCGTGCATGTCGCTTACAGTTACCCAGAACACCTTTCTCACAGAGACGCTCCGGTGTTTCTGCTCAGATGCAGAATTACAGCCGAACAACCATCAGCGTGCGTCCTCTTACACCGTTTTGACTGTCAGTGTCTCGGGCTGTGCACTTGAAAGCAACGCAAAAAAAAAAAGACAGACAGTCTAAATGTAGCCTGGAATAAATGTACGATGTACAATAATGGGTTTTTGGAAAAGGTCAAATGCAGATAGAACTTTCTAACTTTAAGAAATCACTTTCTGTCTCACAAAACATGAAGGAAAAGGACAAATTTTAAGGAACACAGACGGTTTATTTATCATCTGTATTAAAACATAAAATCTGTGTTGCATGAGAAAAATCTGCAGGTTCAGTATGAAGGTCGGCGTTAAAGAGGTCGGCTTTCAGCAGGAAAACGATGGTCATTAAACGCTTTGGTTTAAATTTGCTTTGGGTCGGACAGCAAACGGCTGCTGCGATGAAGCCGAGCAGCACTTCACTCCACAGAAAGCGAGGCAGCTGAAGAAGAAGAGTCTCAGGAATGTTAAATGTGTGTTGGGTTCATCACCTACAGGAAGTGACGGAGGTCAGCGGGAAGTCAGCGTTCGGTTTTGTTTGATATCAGATGGTTTACTAAACTCCACCTCAACACAAACCAAGGGTGTGCTGACTGGTTCACAGATAGAACCTCATAGAACCACGCTGACTTTGCAGATAGAACCTGTTTTCTCAATGAAAAGTCCAAAAATTCATACAACTTTAAAAAAAACTCAAGTAATGTTAATATGTTTAATTTAATATGCAAATAACTAAAAAATGTCAGATAATTTACATTTTGGGTGAATTCTGTTGGATGAATTGACATGAAATGTGGTTCAGATATTCACGTAATAACTTCATGATGATGTCATAAACTTCACGACTGGTTTCCGTGGCGTGACTGTCATGACCCGTGCTCTGCACGCCGGTTTTTAAGTTTCCCATTGTGTGCTGTCTTTGTCTGGGTTTTCTTACATCCTGTTTTATTTTGAAGGTTCATGTTATGTGTTTTTGTTTACTTCCTGTGTTTTCCCGCCCTTGTGATTGTCTGATGTGTTCCACCTGTGTGTCATTAGTGTTCCGTCCTTGTGTATTTAAGTCCGTGTCTTCTCCACTGTCTTTGTCGGGTCGTTGTCTGCGTCACCTTGCCATAGTCATAGCTCTCGCCACAGCCGTGTAAGTGAGTGTTTGTCGTTGTGATTCCTTTGTCATGTCCGAATCGTGTTTCTTGTTGCGTTATCCTTGTTCATGTCCAGGCTTTGTTCTCTGTCAGTGTTCCACCGTCCTTAGTGTTGTCTGCGTTTCCCTTACTGTTTGAGATTCCACGCCGTAGACCTTTTGTGAGTGTTTTTCTGTTGGTAGATTTATAACCTAGCTTCTGTTTTCCGTTCTCAGTTCTCAGCATAGCCGAATTGTTCTCCTCGTTAAAGAGTGATTTTCTGTTTGATTACTTTTGTTACTTAGATTCTTGTTTCTCTGTTTTCTATGAATGTATTTTGAGTTGTTGGTTTTTCTTATCTAGATCTTTCAGTAGTCAGTGCCGTTTTCCATAGCCCTTATTATCAGTTATTCGTTCTGTTACCCTGGTGTGTCGTTAGTCTTTAGTCCACTCAATTTTGGTTGTCTTGAGTTCTCCTTGTGTTTAATAAATTTATTAATTCATTAGAATCAAGCGCCCCCTTGTGTGTCTGCATTTGGGTTCTATCCCTCAGTCCCCCCTTTCCTGACAGTGACGTGACGTGACAGGAGGAAGTGAGATCCGCCTTTCTAATCCTCAGTTCATGATGATGAACGGAACCTCGTCTTCATCGTTTTTTCTGTGCTGCTCATTACAGTTGTTTAATGGACCTCAGCTGCTGAACGCGTCCTCCGAGAAATCTTTGATCTGCTGTTACGACTCAGAAAATGTTTCCTAGCGTCACGGCGCTCGTTTTTCGAGTTTTTGAACTTCACGACTGCGACCGTCCAAGTTTGCGTCGAAGTGCAATTATAAAGCGATTAAGACGATAATGTGGGAGAGTCAGAGCTCAAGTAAACAACACACTGCAATTATGTAAATGTGATCGACTGAAGTGGAGCAAACATGAGCAGACGCGTGGAGTTCAGAGTTTCCTCGACAGACACCCGTTTAAATAATCAGACGTTTCGTACATGGATACATTTGATACATTTGTTAAAACGTTTCCTCACAGTGTCGAAGGAAAACATCATCGTTTAAATAATCAGGTCGTGTGGGGGATTAACAGAAAAGGCCACAAAGCAGAGACCGACGAATCCACGTGAGCCAAGTGTTGGAGCGTTGAATAAAACATCGGCGTCGTCCGCTTTAAATCATTTCAGATAAAGAGTTGGAGCTTTTACATTTCCTGAATTTCATTCCACGATAAGAATAAACTGCATTCAGGTTGTTGCACCTCTGCCTCCAACAGATAATGATATTCAGGATTACAATGCTGTTCTGAGCTGGAGTGCTGGAAGGGGGGGGTTTACTCCAGGGGGCCTCTGCAGTTTCCCTGGGAGGAAAGATTTGATTAGAAAAACATAGATTCACAGTCACATATTTGTGTTTAGGACGAGCCAAAAAAAAAACAAAAACAAGGCCTGATTGGCTAAAAGCAGTCGGAGCTAGCACAGATATCGGGGGGGGGGGGGGGGGGGGGGGGGGGGGGCACAAGGTTTGTTCCAGGAGGCACACACATTTTACTTTAACTGAAATATTTTACTGAAAGCTGCAGACTCAGGAAGTGGAGCTGCTGAGGGGCTGCAGCCCCCCCCCCCTAAAATCAGACATTATGAAAAGCATCAACTGATGAAAAAGGGTGGTAATTGCTGCCTGCTGGACTGTAAAATCTTCTCAAACTAAATCAGGAACGTAGTCCTTAGGAGGTGTTTTTATTCTGTTTGTATATCTTATTCTGTTGGCACATTTCACTGGTATATTTAGTATATTTTTATCGCCTTAGTATATTTTCATTCTGGTATATTTTTAATTGCATTGACAAATATTTTTATTGCATGTTGGTTTATTTTATTGTAGTTATCTTAATTTTATTCTTTCTAATCTTTCTTATCTTTCTAAGAATCTTGAATCTTAGGAGTCGTTTTAGAAGGTGGGCTAACTTGGGAGGACGCGGAGCAGCGAGTTATACTAACTGTTAAGCTTCTGGGATGTGTTCTAACCTCAAAGCATTTACACAACATTATAGGCTAGCAAAGCTGGCAACTTGGCTAAACGTGACATGAGACACAGATGTTAAAGTGTTGGCAAGCAAATGTATAGAGTTCAAATTTCTAATGTGTTTTGTGCTAGCTGTATGTTAAGGTTGTATAGTTGTCACCCAATCATGAGGCTGTACGCTTTGTCGTTGTTTGGTCATCAACGTTAGCTACTTTTAGCGGTCTGTTAAGATCTCTCTCTGTGGTGTGACCAAACATGGACGCAGCTTTAGCATCAGGCTAACTTTTTTTCAGGATGAACTGGCATTGTGGTGCAGTGCCTTTAGCTCTGCTCACTGACGGTGCCTCCAGCTGCAGCGCGCTAACAGCGACGTGGCCGAGGAGGCAGCTTCCAGTCAGGTCTGCGGCGCGTTGTGGCTGTCATGGACACTGATGAAGGCTCACACATCGACAGGCTCAGCCACAGCTGCTGGAGCTCGTTTGTTTCAGCAGGGGGTTCTGCGCTGTCGACTGGTAGCTGCATATAATATCCAAACAACACAGCATGGGGTCCATAATACACTGTAAGCACCATGTGACACGCCAGCCAAACAACATGACAGCAGCATGGTTAAAGGAATGAGAGTACCCTCATCAGGTGTCAGAATCTACATGATCCACTAATCAGTGATTATGTCTCTTAACACACCTGCATAGGTGGCTTTTTGTTATTATAACACTGGCTGTAATGCGACAGCGAGACCAGGCTTCCAGCATCCCTCTGGTGCCTGGGGGTGGTGCAGGACCTCCACCCTCTCCCTCCCACAGCTTAGAAGTGAGCTGCTGAAAGTGCAGAATTTATAAACTGCGGTTCAGGCACACAATGACCAGTCAGTGCTTAAGTAATTGCTCAGACTCGATTTCCAAATCCTTCAGCTAATAGCTCAGGGCACTTAGTATTGACCGAAGCTGTTTAGCATGCATGCTAATATTTCAGGCTTTAAGTATTCTGTCCAGTAACTGGCCCGTGCGAGCACCTAATCACAGAGGTGCTTAGAGTTCAGCCTGCTAAATTACACATTTAACACTGACATTGGCATTTAGCATGCAGTCAAATAAATGGCTAATTTACGAGCCTGACTAATGACTGATGTGTTTAGCATGCGGGCTAATGAGCGAGGTATTTAGCATGCGGGCTAATGAGCGAACTGGAGGCTGATTAGTATTCGTCCTCAGAGAGACGCCACTGTTGGCTGTTTGCTCATCTCGTTCTCGGCTGTGTGGAGACGTGACGAGCGTCAGCAGAGCGGCATCACGAATGGACGGCGCCTGGTTTTTAGCGAATATGAGCGTCTGTAGGAGACAACTCCAGGAAAACAACACTCAGAATCAGATCTGGTACTGCCACGGCCCATTTATTTCTCTCCAGCTGGAAGCTAGAAGGACTTTCTCTCCTCTCCTCTGTGGATAAACGTCTTGAATCACATGCAGAAAGTTCTTTGCTGTCTCAGGAGAGAACGTGAGTTTAGCAGGAGAGGAGCTGTTTTCAGAGGCTATTTCAACTACTGCGCCCCGACCCCCCCGGGTATATCTTTCAATCATTTTTTGTCTATGTGTCCATAGATTTGCATCTCAGAGTGAATATTTGTATTTGCACAGGATACAGTTGGATAGAGAGTCAGAGCTGCGGGAACAGAAGAGTCGTGTTGATTGGACCTTTGAGCTTCAGTAATGTCCACAGATATTGATCGAGACATCTGGAAGGTTCAGGTGAGCGGATGTTGTAGCTCCTCTCCTCTTATTGGTCTTTGTCTGCTTCTGTTTGGGCTTTGGTAGATGTAAACAGGAAGTATAATGTATAAGTATAATAACTGGAGCCTGTAGTCGTTTACATGGAGTCAATCTGCTAGCTGCTTCTGTTAGCTGCTCCTGTTAGCAGCTCCTGTTAGCAACTCGTGTTAGCTGTTCCTGTTAGCTGCTCCTTTTAGCAGCTCATGTTAGCTGCTCCTGTTAGCGGCTCCTATTAGCAGCTCCTGTTAGCTGCTCCTGTTAGCGGCTCCTGTTAGCGGCTCCTGTTAGGGGCTCCTGTTAGCAGCTCCTCTTAGCTGCTCCTGTTAGCAACTCGTGTTAGCTGCTCCTGCTAGCTGCTCCTGTTAGCAGCTCCTCTTAGCTGCTCCTGTTAGCTGCTCCTGTTAGCAGCTCCTCTTAGCTGCTCCTGCTAGCTGCTTCTGTTAGCTGCTCCTGTTAGCTGCTCCTGTTAGCTGCTCCTGCTAGCTGTTCCTGTTAGCGGCTCCTGCTAGCTGCCCCTGTTAGCAGCTCCTGTTAGCTGCTCCTGTTAGTGGGTCCTGTTAGCAGCTCCTGGTAGCTGCTCCTGTTAGTGGCTCCTGTTAGCTGCTCCTCTTAGCAGCTCCTCTTAGCTGCTCCTGTTAGCAGTGAGTTCGTGGATGTCCAGACCATCATCACTGGATCTCTGTGACACTGAAGAAAAGTTACAAACAGGAAGGTTCTCAGGGAGGTTCTGCAGAGTTCTCTGGTTTCTCAGTGGATTTCTGGAGGTTTGTTCTGGATCATCACAGATTATGATCTCCTCTGGAAGTGAAACCAGTATAATGTACATATATATATATATATATATATATAGTTGATTATTGTCCATTTCTTCTTTTTCTGTGTCTCCTTTTTTTATTCTAGCTATTATTGCCGTCTGTAACATCTTAATTTCCCTGGGATCAATAAAGTTATATATAAATATAGAAAGTTATATCTTATCTCATCTTATCTCCTACTGCTGCTGCCTGTAACTGGGGATCAATAAAGTTTTCTCTTATCTTATCTTATCTTATCTTACTGTATGTGTTTCATATATACTTTATTTTAAAGACGACGATCGACGAGCAGTCAGACTTTATGTCCCTCAGACTGACGTTCTGTTTGTTATTACAGCACAGAGAGGGAGCGAGGCCACCGCTGTGAGCTGTCATCACGCCGTCTGTGATGTCACACACATTTAAATACGAGTATGGCCAC
The DNA here is from genome assembly GCF_017976325.1 of Chelmon rostratus. Lineage (NCBI taxonomy): Eukaryota > Metazoa > Chordata > Actinopteri > Chaetodontiformes > Chaetodontidae > Chelmon > Chelmon rostratus. The sequence continues at coordinate 23,596,006 of NC_055676.1, read as the reverse complement.
AATTAGATGAGTGTGTGACAGTGTGAGTGTGTGTCTTTGTTTGTGTCAGTGTGAGTGTGTGTGTGTGTGTTCACACTTTGCCGCCTCCCCCTTGGCGCCCGTCTGGCTGAACGCAGACACGTGCTGACTCTCGGGCCTCGGCTGCAGAGGGCGGATGAAAGCAGTTTCAACAGTCCCTCTCTGTGCTGCAATAAGAAAATAACACAACGTCGCATTATTTTCTTCATCAAACGGCTCCTCAGCCTCCACGTGAAGAGCGCCCTCTCTGGCAGAACACGGTCAGTGTTAATATGCTGCGGCGTCCCACAGGGGAGCTGCTGGGGTCCACTTTTATTTCCAGTTTTTCTAAATGATGACGAGCTGATGTAGTTACGGATGCTGCTCTCTTATGGTTCATGTCGCTCCATCACACCTGGCTGTCTGCTAACCTGGTCGAGTGCTGCCCACAGCTGTACATGGGGGTGGGGGGGGGGGTGGAGTCATGACAACCTGGAGGCTGTTCACAAACAGGAAGTTTGAATAATGATAATGTTTAGTGGACCTTTAAATGTGAGAGGCAGGGTCGTTTAAAAAATGAGCGCTTAATGAGACCGCTGCTAATGCTGCTGTGCTGCACACACACAAACACACACACACACACACACACACACATTCCTGTTTATCGGTTCATTTTGGATTCTGCTGACTACTGCGAATACTGTGTGTGTGTGTGTGTGTGTGTGTGTGTGTGTGTGTGCGCGTGTTTCAATTAGCTCCACATGACTCACACATGGTTTAGAAGATGATCACACATGGCGTGTCGGTGTGTCAGTAGATGATGATGAAGATGATGATGATCCTGTAATCAGTGTTTGTTTCACTCAGACACTCACAGCAGACTTTAAATGTTCGCTGGTTAGTGGTCGTCTTTGTCTTCTTCGTCTTTATCTTCGTCTTCTTCGTCTTCTTCGTCTTCTTCGTCTTCTTCTTCTTCGTCTTCTTCATCTTCATCATCTTCTTCTTCTTCGTCTTCCTCTTCCTCTTCCTGTGTTAGCACTCTGCGCTCAGTGCTTTCTGAATGTTTGAACCTGTTGGCTTCTTGTTCGTCTTCTTCTTCTTCGTCTTCTTCTTCGTCTTCCTCTTCCTCTTCCTGTGTTAGCACTCTGAACCTGTTGGCTTCTTGTTGTGTTAAAACACAGCAAACACCGAACCAGCTGGTCGGACCATGTGACCGACAGAGTGGAACCTGATTGGACAGAGTCTGATCAGCTCCAGATGTTTTAATATGAACTTCTGAAAGCTGCAGTTGTTGTAAGTCGACCTGAGAATGTTGAATCTGAGCTGATGGACGTTTTTTAAGACTGAACTCCTGAAGTTTCACCAGGAAACCTAAAACTTTAAACCTTTTTTATTTTTTATTCAAACCACAGGAAGTCAGAGAGACAACAAATGAAACTAAAACCACCTTCAGCTCCTCAATCTGCCTCCAGGACGTGAAAAAAGTGGAGACGATGATGAGTTTCTGAACTTCATGACGACATCTGTGTGGATGAGAAGCACGTTTATGTAACGAGTCCTCACACACACACACACACACACACACACGCACACACACACACACACACACACACTAATTACAGTGATTAGGGCTGAAATTATTCCCAGTTTCTTCTTTGCGTGTGTGTACTCATTAAGGATAAAGAAAACAAATCATTTTTCCCTCCGTCACTCAACACCCTGAAGTGTGCGCGCACACACACGCATGCACACACACACACGCACGCACACACACACGCACACACACACGCACGCACGCACACACACACACACACACACGCACACACGCGCACGCACACACACACACACACAGGATCAGAGAGAAGTGAACAGGTGGTAGAGTTCCTGCACTGTTACTACAGGATATTTAAAGCAGAAGAAGACGTGTGTCGGAGACGCCGCAGTGTTCCAGGGGGGGTCGACGCGCTCCTTCTGTCCTCCGTCAGGAATAATTAAAAGGGAGTGAAAGCTGAGAGGAGCACCGGGGAGGAGTGCAAGTAAGCACTTTGTGATCCCTCAAATTCAGCTTGTTACACACACTTTCCCACATGCAGGCGGGCCGACCGTATGCACGCAGCGCGGCTTAGCGCGGCGCGGCGCGGCCCGGCGGCGGCGCAGGATAGGTGCTGTAACAGCAATTAAACGAGTGTGAATCTGAAAACAGCTGATTGTGACACAATCGACATGATTCCAAACACGCTCGAGGTGATTGGAAACATCTGCTCTCGGCACAAACACATTCATACCGTCCTGATTCGTTCTGCCGGAGGTGTTGGAGGAAGGAGGACGCGTTTTTCCCTGCAGCGTTTCCAGCCCGGCGGCACGAAGCTGCACGGACGTGGCCGACAGGTCGAGCTGGACTTTGACTTCTGCGTCCTGCAGCTGCTAGCTACTACAGCGCGGTGCTAGCATTATGATCCGAGGACTAGTTTTATTAATGACGTCCTTCACATTTTAATTTGTTGTGATCACACACACACACACACACACACTCTCTCATGGTTGGCTCGTCATTGAAGAACACGTCAGATAATTAACCTTCAGGCGGAACAGCGAGCGTGCTATCATTAACCGCGTGGCGGAGCAGGAAATGGAAATGAGTCAGATGAGGTGTCGGCGCTGCGTTTGTTTCCTGTGCTCTCCTCAAAGTCAGTTTAATCCTGTTGGTCAAAAAGGGGTCCAGAGAGTGGTGGGCTGTGCGGGCGCGGGAGGCACTGAAACAAAAAGAGAGGAGACGCAAAATTACTCCACATGAAAGTTTACAAACACACGATGAATAAGTTACCACGAGGTGGAATTTGAGCCGACTGGCACCACGAGTAAACTCCGGCGTCGAGGAGCGTCTCAGCAAGCTAGAAATAGGCGTCTTGATTAAGGAAGTGGATCCAGGTGTGCCCAATCGCTCCTCGACGCAGCGGGGGGAGGGTGCCTCTGGAGACAGGAAGTAAGGTTAGCCGCACAACACAACGAAAACAGGAAATGGACCTTCACAATAAATGCACCAGAAGATACAAGCCACAACAAATCTCACCCATCAGAGAGCTGGAGTCTATTCAAATGTTTTATATTCTTGTTAATTGCACTAAATTAATACACAAGAAACGCCAAAGATCAATAAATGCCGCTTCGTTTAATTTCAGTTTGACGTTAGCGGGCTGTGTCTGCAGCTCTGAGCTCTGGTCTCCTGCATGAAAGTCAAACCTGTCTATTGAAAGCAGGGGGGTTAGCTTAGCTTAGCGTAGCCTGATTCCAGACCTGCCAGGTCAGACTTCCTTCACCTCCATCCCCCTCCCCCACCTCCACACCTGCACCTCTGGCTGTAGATGGTGAAGTGCAGAGTCATGCAGTGCGGCTGCTGCCGGTAACTCCGCACACACAGAAGCACTCTTTTTTTTTTTTGGAGTATTCCTTTCATCTCCCCTCAGCACCGATCTATGGACATTAGCCCGACTCCCAAAATAGACACAAGCAGCCTGCACTCGTATGCAGCATTTATTCAGAGAGGTTGCCACTTTAAATCCTTCCTCTACGGACGCCTGAACGTCTGCTGCAGCACGCGACGACAGGTCGCTCGCTCGCGTGTGCGTCTCCTCGCGCTGATCTGTTTATTTGTCGCCGCGGCCTTGTTCGTCTCTCGTGAAGTATTATTTCACTCCGTGAGGGTAAATGCGCCGCAGCTCCGCAGGATACGACGCTCTCGGCTCTGTAACTACAGGCGGGAGCGGCGCCAGTCGAGCAGCGGGGGGGCATGTCGCCGCTAAATGCCAGACAAATGCTCAGGGGTGGCAAACGATTTCAGAAAAAAAAATCGAGCCGTGCTGAAACAGGACTGCAATAAATGAGCAGCTGAGTTTGCTGGCAGGCGATCGTGTGGTACAAAGACTACAAAGGAAACACCGAGCGAACAGAAGTCGTTAGTTTGGAGATGCTGGCAGAGCACGGAGTGTTCCCGGAGACGCCGATGAAAATGTCAAGCTGCCTCTGAATGCACCGGGACTTAGCTCCTCTCTGCTGAGTGTTTACCTGGAGGATAAAGGGAGCGTCGGCTGTTGGGAGCAATCTACCGTAATCCTCCGTCCAGTTGCTGCTAAACGCAAAAAGAGAGCAGGCTCTTTGATCAGCTGCTGCTGAGGCGATGCTAAGCTCGAGCGTCAGTGTTTCTGGAGTCGCTCTGCAGAGTCGTGAACGCAATTAGAAAAGTGGGTTTTTGTCAGAATAAACAACAACAAGCACCTTCCAGCATCGGAAGGCCACATAGAACCACGTAGAAACGGTTTCTAACACACATCCTGCTGTAGAGAGCTTTACACACATCTCACTGAAGACCATGAGGTGAGGCTGAAAGCTATGAAAGCCAGTAAGTGCACCATCGATCTTAGATTATTATACAAGTCAGGAACAAACTGTTGTTATGGACGAGCACACTATGATGAGCAGTGACGTGCACAGACTTTTTGAAGGGCAGGGGCGAAAAGGAAAAAAAGGACACATATAGCGTGTCCTCGCCACTGAAGAGGGCACTTTAGCGCGCGTTTTGGCTCCCAGGGGGCACTTTAGAGCGCGTTTTGGCACCCAGGGGGCACTGTAGCACGCGTTTGGCGTTCAAGAGGGCACTTTAACACACGTTTTGGCTCCCAGGGGGCACTTTAGAGCGCGTTTGGCTCCCAGGGGGCACTTTAGTGCGTGTTTTGGCTCCCAGGGGGCACTTTAGCACGCGTTTTGGCTCCCAGGGGGCACTTTAGTGCGTCTTTTGGAGTCCAAGAGGGCACTTTAGCACGTGTTTTGGCTCCAAAGAGGGCACTTTAGCATGCGTTTTGGAGTCCAAGAGGGCACTTTAGAGCGCGTTTGGCTCCCAGGGGGCACTTTAGCGCGTGTTTTGGCTCCCAGGGGGCACTTTAGCACGCGTTTTGGCTCCCAGGGGGCACTTTAGTGCGTCTTTTGGAGTCCAAGAGGGCACTTTAGCACGTGTTTTGGCTCCAAAGAGGGCACTTTAGCGCACGTTTTTCAAAAACTGGGCCACGAGGGGGGGCAGCCGCCCATCCTGCCCCCCCATGCACCCCACTGGTGATGAGCTGCAGTGCACAGTGCTGGATGAAGGTGGTGCGACGCTGCTTGTGTCAGTGGTACCCACCCAAAGTACATTTACTCTATCTATATATCTAACTATTGCAGTCTCTTGGTCACACACGGGTCATCGCTCCCCTGTTAGCAGATAAAAACACAGGGAAACCCTTCAGCACTTGGAAGCACGTGTCTACAATTAAACTTTAAGAAGTGCATTTACGAAGTTTATATTCAAACGACGCAGCTGCTGCATGTTCGCAGTCTTAAGACTAACATTTAGAAGTGCTTACTACCACGTTTATGATAACTGCAGAGCAAAATAAATGTTCAGTCATGACCAGGAAAATAATACACACCTCTCTCAGTGAGCAGAGTACGGACTGAGGGTGGCGCTGTGTTGACATCAAAAAAGTTTGACTTCTTAAAGTGACAGTACAGGTATGAACAGGTAACAAAAAGCATCATAAATGTGCTAAAAACAAAAGTTATTCAATATTTATCAGGATTTGGTAAAGTTTCAACATAAAAATAAAGATTAATTTTAATGTGGTTACACTGGTCAGGAGAGCCAGCTGTGTCCTGGGCTGCCCACTGGACTCTGTTGAGGGGGCGGGTGAGAGGAGGCTGTCTCACCCACTGCACCTTATTTCATGATACACCTTATGATACCGTATTTTTTATTTATTTTTTAAATTCTTGTTGTTGTTTGCATAGTTGTAATTTATTGTTCTTATTTGCATCATTGGCTGTTTGCAGCCCCCCCCCCTGTAAGAGTGAAATTCTCCATTGTGAGCTTAAAGTCTTACCTTATCTTATCTTATCAACAGAAAGCTGAATAAAGTGACTCTGTTTAACTGAGAAAAGTGATTACGGTGTAAAGTTATTCTTGGGGGACTGGGTTCACTTTGCATCTTATCGTCAAACACTCTTAGGTTCGCAGGTCCTGTCATCCGTCACGTTTGATGGAGGACACATTATCTCTCTGCTACCAGGTCAGCAAGTTTGAAGCGTATAGAAACGTTCTTGGATTGTTGGGTTCTGTGGCAGAACCCTCTGTGCTGCATTCTGACGCCGGTACGAGTAACTGTGCATGTATGTGTGAATGTGTAAAAGTCCTGTTAGCAACGTTAGCACCTGCTGTGTTTTGGCCTCGTCCTCCATCGCACAAAATGTCCCCATGTAAACAACAGAGGTAATGAGGCAAACTCTGTGGTCAGAAGCCAGAAAAGCCGTTTTTCTGTCCACTCGTCAACCTGAATCTTTCTTTTCTTTCCAAAAGCTCCGTTTTCACTGAGCTAAAGCTGCGTTTGTGTGTGGAGGGATAGAAAAAGCTGCATGTGGACCAGATGTAAGACAGTGAACAGGTGGAGCTGGGCCACTCTAAATACTGCAGGGGTAGTGAGGGAAGTGGGAACAGGTGAGCAGGTGGGCGGGGCAGTCAGGTGACGGCTGGAACAGGTGATTGCAGGGTCTGAAAAAACTGCAGTTAGAATGAATGAACAGGCTGGGGGGAGGAAGGATGCAAGAATCAGGCTGATATAGTGAAGAACTCAAGATATGTGCACATGTGAAGCCCCCAGACACACACACACACACACACACACACACACTCCACAGGAAACCTTTCAAACAACAAGTGCAGGAGTAATCATCACACTTCTGTCCTAATGAAGTTCAGCGGTGAGGTGAACAGCCAATCAGCTCCTATCACAGGAAGACAAGCCGGACTTGATGATGTCAACATCCCATAATATGTCAGAGGCGACCCACACACACACAGTTTTCTGCCTCTGGATGGATTTCAGTAACGTCTGAAGACTTGTGCCACATCCAACAACACCACAAGTGCCTGAACCTGAGACCCTGAACGCAACATTCAGATCCATAAAATGACGTGAAATAACTCGATGAAAGAACGAAACATCAAAAAATTCTTTGTTGTTTTTTGACTTTGTGGGCCGAGCGATGACTCTGCTCTCGTTCGTTGTTCGCGTCGCTGCGGCCGACGCTCAGAGTGAAGCGATGATTCGCTCCCTGACGTCTGTCCTGAAGAGACATTCAGCCATTTCTGTGTCAAGTCTGTCTCCTCACTGCACAACGACAGCGAGCGCCGAAAGCATGACACCGACTGACGGACTCTGAGTGCACTGCTGCAGAACGCAGTGTGCAGGACTAAAGCCGGGCCCTGCACATCTGGCATCTGCATATCTGGCATCTGCATATCTGGCATCTGTACATCTGGCCCTGCACATCTGGCATCTGTACATCAGGCATCTGCACATCTGGCATCTGCACATCTGGCTCATTTTGTTCTGATATTCTTGTACCGCCTCTACGTCTTTAACAGGATAACGAGAAGAGTATTTGTTTCATGTGCACGTCTTCATGTGTCCACTCGGTTCTGAGGGACTGAGATCTGATCCTGGACCAGAAAACTGCAAGTCTTCAACATCCACTTCCTTTAAATTGAAGCTGAAAACGTTTGTGTTTACCTTTTAAAACTTCGGAGCATTCCTTCATTAATCTGTCACCGCGCTGTCGCTTTCATCCCTTTTATTAAATGCATTTAATCCCTCTGATTCCTCTTTACTTCCTGTTTATACGTCTTTTATATCCCCTCGAGTCTCCGTCTGTTTGTGCCTCATCTAAACGCTGCTCAGCTAATTCTGACTGCGGCTCATGTTCACAGATTGTTTCCTCTCTATCATTTTACTGTTGGACGATCAGAACAGATCGGACTGAAGTGAATCACCTGAAACACTTCAGCGAGCTGTCGCCATCACAACACACCTGTACAGAAATAGAAGAAAGGCACAGCTCAGGCCGAGTTTAATACGACAGAAAGCTGTTGGTATGAAGTGATGCGCGGTGTCTCAGAATCAGCCAAATTGAACTCGTGTAATTCTCGTGACTCTTTCACTCTTCTGGCTTTCAGCTGCGTTTCTCTGTGATTTACAGTCGCAGCTCTCAGCGGCTTCTGTTTGTTGTCCTTGATGCATCGCAGCAGAGAGCACACAGTGTTTCCTGGCAGTCGAACACAAAGTTTCAGCCTTTTAAAACACGAGAAGCGGTGACAGCCAGGTCTCACGCAGGTCTTGGCTCAGTGTTGGTGAATTTGTCGAACGATCGCACCGGAAATCTTTTTGAAATCACGGCGTCGACATGATCAAAACTGTCACGCGGTGACACCTTTTCTCTCTTTTCATACACCTGTCTGCAGCTGTCACAACACGCTGTCACATCAGATCATCTCTCTGGTCCCTGATGGCACATCATTTTGTGTTAAAACAACAAATTTCTTTTCTGGGTCAAATATGGCAAAGTATGAATATTTAAACATTTGATCTCATCTTTTGCTCCGGCTTCAAACTCACCTTTAGCAGGAAGCTTTTAGACGTCTAGCTGGACGTATTTATCTTGGAGTGCTGCTTCACATCACACCTGGTCTGAACATCGATCATGTGAATGTATGTTTGCTTTTCTACTGAGTTTATGTGAAGTTTCATGTCTGTCAGGATGTAATATGTAAGGGATAATGCCCTTCAGACGGTTCACGCCTCCGCGTCGTCCATTCATTTCTGATAATGGACGCCTCGAAGGGCATTATCCCGCTTATACCATGGTCACTTACGAAAAAAAATCATCAATTGAATTGAATGAATAGCTTAATGTTGTTTTTTACCGTTAAAAGTTTTTCACAAGAAGCGGCTGAGCGGACTATTTAATATCTCTCGTTGCCAAGGTAACCAGCTCTGGCCACAGAACCTGCAGCTCAGTCGGCCGCAGCTCTTATATGAGGCCTGATCAGTGGAGGGAAGTGAGGTGATTGATTAACGTTATGCTACGTTACAAAGTATCATTTCAGAGGACAAGTGCACCTCTTACCGCTCGTGTTTGTCCAGAGGATGATGCGAAAATTTGTTTCAGAGAATCAAAGTCCAATGTCATTGAGAGCAGTGGCAGAGTCGCTCTCAAAGTTGATGTCCATGTTTTTCTGAGCTAGGAAGTCTCTCGATGTTTTAACTGCCCATTTCGTGGTTTTCTTCGTCCTTTTCATCCTCTAAATTGTTCAGTTCCTCCGGTGTCACCTCCTTCTTATATTCTCTTCTGCTGCGTCCCAGTCTTCAAAATGATCAAATTCACCAAATAGGTTCAATGAAACTATAAAATCATGTTTTGTCTCCTGTCTTGCCGTCGTGATAAATAACGTATGTTAACATATGTTCTGAGCTTCTGTTGCCACGGTTACCAACTAGCGTTTGAGCCAGCGCAATAATTTAGAACAATCAGGCTATTTGAGCGGAACTTCTTTTAACGGACACCCTGCAGCCAATCAGAATCGAGTATTCACCCAGACCATGGTATAAGAGAATATGAGACTCTCTTTGGTCATATCTGTTCATGCTGCCCTGCACACAGACAAAGATCTGTAAACGACGTGTGTGTGTGTGTGTGTGTGTGTATTTACATTCAGTCAAACTGTCTCCATTAGCAGTCTGGTGAATTAGCTGTTAGCAGCTCCTGTTAGCAGCGAGCTCGTGAATGTAGCCCTCAGTGGATCACTGGGACTGGATCAATAACGAGCGTCGTCTCGATGGTTTCTCAGCGGAATCACGAATTCAGCGAACTTCCTGTTTGTACGCCGCCATCCATCTGTCGCTCTCACCTCAGGCTTCACGCCTCTCCCCCTGCACCCCTCGCTGCTCCTTACTTCCTGAGTAGGTGTTTGTCACAATAAATGTTGTCTTGAGGGGGGGTTACACCCCCCCCCCCCTCGCCCACTGTAATATTTGTGTACAGTCCCTGATGTGTTTCAGACGTGGAATTAAACTGAATGATGCTGGAGGGTTTGACTTTTAAAGCAGTTTCCAGGTGGAGGCAGTGTTCAGGTGTGTGTGTGTGTGTGTGCGTGTGCGTGTGTGTTCACCAGCTGAACACCTCTCCGCTCTCTGCTGTTTTTCAGGGGAGGAGTTTTACGAGACGTCTCCGTACGAGCCGATCAGCTTCTCAGAGGAGTTCCGGCACGCCTCCATCATCTCAGGTAACGCCGTCGTGTGTGTTTTCGAGCAGACTGAACAGGCCGACACACACTTATCGAGGCCGCAGCAGCAGTGATGTCGCTGGGATCAGCTGGGGGGGGGGGGTGATTACCAAGAAGAATACAAATCTGCACGACTCCCCTGCTGATAAAGTGAGCGGCTCGCTCAGCCTGCGAATGAATGCATGTCTTTGTAATAACAAGTGTGTGTGTGTGTGTGTGTGTGTGTGTGTGAGTGAGTGAGTGTGTGTGTGTGAGACTCACACTGAGGGGTCCTTTCATGAAATCCTTCCAAAATTCTCATGTGCCACATTGCTCGTTCATTTTAGCACCGGAGAGCAGAAACGATCACACCTGGAAACATACATCACATGACCGCTCACCTACACAGGTGTGTGCTCCTGCACATGCAGCGCGATTAAATGCAGAATTTCACTGCACAGCTGCGGCGAGCACGGACGACGCGCCCGGCAAAGCCTGCCATTTGTTGTCCACGTGGGATCAATCTGCCAATCAACTGGCGGTCGAGGGTCGTAGATCAATACAGGCTGATGTCGCTCCCTTTCTTCCAGAATAGTCACATGATAGGGGCGTGGCGAATCAGGGAAGGACCTGACGTGACCCAATCAGGAAGTGAACGTGTGTGCGCGTCACGGTTTCTGTCTTCGTGATGTCGTGGGGTTACTGCGTCATGTAGGAGGCAGGGTGGTCCTCCTGAACAGATGCTGCAGATGTGCATTATGGGAAATGTAGGATTCGTCGTTGTTGTGATTTGACTGACAGGAAGTCCGTCTTAAGTCTGTTTGCTGCTCAGAGCTAATTCAGCACAGTGGCGTGCACAGACTTTTTGAAGGACAGGGGGGAAAAAGACTTCACTTGATCACGCGTTTTGGCGTCCAAGAGGGCACTTTAGCACGCGTTTTGGCGTCCAAGAGGGCACTTTAGCACGCGTTTTGGCGTCCAAGAGGGCACTTTAGCACGCGTTTTGGCGTCCAAGAGGGCACTTTAGCATGCGTTTTGGCTCCCAGGGGGCACTTTAATGCGCGTTTTGGCTCCCAGGGGGCACTTTAGCACGCGTTTTGGCTCCCAGGGGGCACTTTAGCACACGTTTTGGCGTCCAAGAGGGCACTTTAATGCGCGTTTTGGCTCCCAGGGGGCACTTTAGCACGCGTTTTGGCTCCCAGGGGCACTTTAGCACACGTTTTGGTGTCCAAGAGGGCACTTTAGCACGCGTTTTGGCTCCCAGGGGGCACTCAAGCACGCGTTTTGGCTCCCAGGGGGCACTTTAGCACACGTTTTGGTGTCCAAGAGGGCACTTTAGCACGCGTTTTGGCATCCAAGAGGGCACTTTAATGCGCGTTTTGGCTCCCAGGGGGCACTTTAGCACGCATTTTGTTGTCCAAGAGGGCACTTTAGCATGTGTTTTGGCGTCCAATAGGGCACTTTAATGCACATTTTGGCATCCAAGAGGGCACTTTAATGCGCGTTTTGGCTCCCAGGGGGCACTTTAGCACATGTTTTGGTGTCCAAGAGGGCACTTCAGCACGCGTTTTGGCTCCCAGGGGGCACTTTAGCACGCGCTTTGGTGCCCAAGAGGGCACTTTAGCATGCGTTTTTCAATAATTGGGCCACGAGGGGGGGCGGTCGCCCCCCTCTGTGCACGCCACTGATTCAGCAGACTGTTAATGGAGACAAATATAAGCTAAAAACTGATGTGACACTTTAACTGTTTCTGTTTTATATGTTGTTGTTAGCATGTTAGCAACTTTCAGATTAGCAGCAACATTTAGCGCTCCTTCATTTTCACACAGAAGTCAAATTTCACAGTGAGGACGGGATTAAAGTGAGCGACCAGAGCAGCCGGTCACCTGCCCTAAAGTTGTGAATCCTAAAAACGTGCGGTTGCTGGAGGAGAAAACCTTCGCACAGCGAACACACGAAGTGTTTTAAACCACACGTCCTCAGATTACGACCTCAGTTACGGCCACTTTTTTTTAAACATGCACGAAACACACGAGCAGAAATGTTCCTTCGATATGAACGAGGGCTTCAGGGGAGGCGAAACATGCAAATTCTGAAACGATGTGTCGCCTCAAACGCCTCGTCCTCGGCCCCCATCACTCCATCAGCGGGGCCGTGATTGGCCGAACCACCCGCCGCACGGCACACGCTCGTTCTCTGAATGTGTGTCCGCTACACACACGATTCTGAGGAGTGTTTAAATGTCAGAAGCCCCGAGCAATACATCGTCATTTACACTTTCTGTGTGTGTGTGTGTGTGTGTGTGTGTGTGTGTGTGTGTGTGTGGTCAAACAGCTGTGAAATAGACTCGCAGCTCTGTAAATTGGGTTCTGCTCTCTCAGATTAACACAAGTACAAACATGGTCAAAGCAGGAGAGCTGCAACCAATGCAACTTCAAAAGCACTTTCCTTCCCTCACTCTCCCCCCCTATCATTCACATACACACACACACACACACACACACACGCACGCACACACACACACACACACCAGCAGAGCATGCAGCAGTGCAGGTAGTGTGCAACATTTCAATTATTTCCAATGTCTGACCTATAACATCGCTGGAGAACATGACATCGATCTCCACACGTATTCTGACACATGTGCAGGACTCGTGCGGCGGAACAGGAAGTGTGCGTGTCATCGCGCACGCGGCTTCCAGCAGCCAGTCTGTTTGTTAAAGCCGTTTTGCAGCGTGTCGCCGTCTCTCAAATCACCTGTCTGCTGCAATCCGAGAGCACGATGTGAAGATCCGCAGCCGGAGAGCCCCCCCCCGAATGCTCAAAGAAGATAAAGAGGGAGCAAGGGGGAGGGAGAGAGGAGGGAGAGAGAGATAAGAGGATAATACAGAAGTGTGTTAAATAGCAGTGGCAGAAGAAAGAGCGCTGGAACATTAAAGTATGTTTCAGACAAGAGTGTCACAAATTGATTGGAGGGGAAGTCGAGGCGTGACAGAGTGTTTGTGAATATGGAGTGTGTGTGTGTGTGTGTGACACAGGGAGTTCCAAAAGTAATGAACTGCACAGACTTGAAAGCAGCAGCAGGCAGAATATCTAACTTATCGGGGAGTGCAAAACGTGTGTTAGCAAATAATAATTAGCATCATATAGAAGCTGAATTATGAGATTTAACTCGTGTTGAATAGTTAAAGCAGCTACAATCAATGTTTCTGCGATAACGATGTATGAAATCAGAGTATGTTGGCGTCTCTATTAGCGACGACCTTCAGCTTCAGCAGCTTTATCGACACTTTCATCGGTCGGACACGACGTCTGTGTTCTGCAGACAGACTCAGTCAGAGACCAGCCGCTGAACATAGCGCAGCATTTAGCAGCTAAAGAGCTAAAGATTTTTCCCTCAGGAGCTGGAGGAGACCAAAACCAGAGCTGAAAGAGAGAGAGTACTGGACTGACAGCATGGTGTTCACTGCCCGTTTCTGCTGGAAACGTCAGTTAGTGCAGCTTTAAAGGTGCCGCGTGAACAAAACACATTTCTCACTAATGCATTTAATGCATTTCTTCCTGTACGTCCAGGTTTACTAGCGAGCAGCCTTCTCCCGTTCTTTGTTACATTGTCACAGTTATGTCTCTGGTGGACGTGAAACTCTTCTGGTTGAATCATCGGAACAAAAGACGAACCGCAGTGTTAGACGTGACATGGCACGGCTACGCGTAGGAATACAGACGTTCGGTCACAGCCGAGGCAATACAGGACCTAAAAACTGTGCGTGGAGTTTAAAAATAGTCAGATCCAGAAGTGTTGAGCCGGGCGGGTTGAGGACAAACAGGCGAGGCAAAGAGAGCTGGCCAGCTTACGGCAGGAGATCCGGAAAGGTGAATGCCACGAGGTCGTCTGCGTCAGACAGCAAAAACACGAGTGTGAGCTGGCATCAAAAAACACCGGAGGCAAAAAAAGCAAGACTGGCAAGTGGAGCGAGGAAGAGCGTCGAGACATGATGTCACGCAGGTGAACGGACGAGCAAATCATCCTCATGTGATTCAAAGAAACCGAGGATGCCGTGAGGTCACTGCAAATTAATCTGAAAAACAAAAAAGTTTCCTTTTTCACTTCTTTAACTATGTTTTAGAAGAGGGATCTGGACAAGAAAGCGGCCTGAAAACAGCATTAGGTCGATAAATACAACACAAACAGGCCAACTGTCACTCACAGAGAAGATGAAGGTGCTCATCTGCCCGGCAGAACATTCATCTGCTGCTATCAGGTATAATCTTGGCATCCCGCACGGCTCCGTCCTGGGTCCTCTGCTGTTTGGACTTAAGGCCCATGGAACAGATTTTAATGTGTGCAGATGATACACGGCTGTGTTTTTACATTAAAATATGATCTCTGCATGTTCAAAAAACACGTTGATTTTTCTGCTCCACTGAATTCTGGTCACAAAACATCCTGCAGCTGAACATACGTGAGGCCGACGTTCTTATTGTTGGAGCAACTTCAGCTCCGACACTAAATATAAACACCAGATGATGTACAGTTATTTATCAAAGAAGCAGGTGAAACCAGTCAGTTAACTAAACTTCACGTGTGTCTGAGGACATAAAGACCTGGACGACTGACAGTTTCTGCCCCGAAAATTTGGACAAAACTGAAGTTATAGTACCCTAAACACCTTAGAGTCTCACTATCTGATGATCCAGCCGGTCTGGCAGTTATCTTTGCAGTGGCGTGCACAGACTTTTTGAAGGGCAGGGGCGGAAAGAAAAAAAAGGGCACATATAGTGTGTCCTCGCCACTGAAGAGGGCACTTTAGCACGCGTTTTGGCTCCCAGGGGGCACTTTAGAGCGCGTTTTGGCGTCCAAGAGGGCACTTGAGAGCGCGTTTTGGCGCCCAAGAGGGCACTTTAGCGCGCGTTTTGGCTCCCAGGGGGCATTTTAGCATGTGTTTTGGCTCCCAGGGGGCATTTTAGCATGTGTTTGGCTCCCAAGAGGGCACTTTAGCACGCATTTTGGAGTCCAAGAGGGCACTTTAGCACGCGTTTTTCAAAAACTGAGCCACGAGGGGGGGCCACATCAGCATGAGTCTATTTAATGTCCTGAAAATAACCTCAGTAAGTTTCAATTAGCGTACTTTCACCACTTAAAGTGACACTTCCACTGCTTTCATCTGCTGCTCTTCACATGACGTTCAGACTGCTTTCATGTCACGCTGCTCAACTTTCTCCCCACCCGACATTTCAGTCGCTTTCATCTCTTACTCCCCACCTGACAATTCATTTCCTTTCAGTGCCTGCACGTCAAACGACGCTTCCTTTCATCTGTAATTCTTCCACTGCTTTCATTGATTACTGACACTTCAACTGACACATCACTTCCATCCATTACTTAGACTGAAGTGGCACTTTATGCACCTCGAGGACTCAGGCCACTTCAGCTTCATTCAGTGCCGACAGTAAAAAACACTTTCACTTTAGCTGCCACTTCAACTTCCTTCAGCAGTTCCTACATCAGCTTTGTTCAACCGCTGCCGTCTGTTACAGCGTTCTTTACTTACATTTGCTTTCAGCAGCACTTCGACTGACGCTTCAGTTCCTTTCTAGAGGTCACCGCCCAGCAATAAGCTGATGCGGGTCGTCCTCCGATGATGATGCGTGCAGACGGTGTTCCGGTGAAGACAGACCGACGTACAGCAGTGCATTTTCTGCTGCGCTCTTCTTCAAAGTCACAATGAAATTAAAACATTACTTTCAATCATGCTAATGTGTGAGAGCAGACTTCGGGCTCTTCGGGATTAACGCGAGTTAAAACGGTACGTCAATCCTGAACGTTCCCGGCAGCAGCTTCTGGCTCTCTGTGGAGACGGGACGCCCGTACCAATGCAGTGTGAGAGAAGACAAAGAGGTGCTGGGAGTCTCCACCTTTAAACATCTTTCATGACTCCGGGTTTCCAAAGCTGAAACGTCCTCGACGATGACGCGTTTCCATATTTACTGTCAGACCGAACACAACAATACAAACTTAATGCAAAATACGTGTAAAGCCGTACGGTTTTGATTTTAATGGGCTAGATTAGGATTAACTGTTGGATTAGGATTTGGATTAGTATTTGGATTAGGATTAGCCTGATGCTACATGATGCATCCTGAATGGAGTCTTCTCAGGAGTCCGTCTCATTAAAAACCATAAACGAGGTTTTCAGAATAAATCTGAATGTTGATGCGTTTGACAGCATTTGTTTTTTTGATTTTAGGTGATTTAACTTGGTGCAGTGTTGCTTTCATTAAATATTAATCCTGCACGTTACTGATGTCACAGATAATAAATGTTTGCTTGCAGCTGTTTGTGACACTTTAAACTGGCTGTGGGGGCATTTCTGCCCAGTGATGAAGCTGTTTGACAAACTACAGCTCACGTCTACGATGATGATATTTTTATCAGGTGAAGGCGCTTTAATACCTGATCGTGCTGTACTGATCAGCGGTGCATTCGTCATTGCTCTGACTGTCAGTGCAGCAGTTAGAGGATGGGTTGCCAGATCAGCAGGACCCAGTGGCGTGCACAGAGGGGGGGCAATTATTGAAAAACGTGTGCTAAAGTGCTACCTGGGAGCCCAAACGCGTGCTAAAGTGCCCTCTTGGACACCAAAATGCGTGCTAAAGTGCCCTCTTGGACACCAAAATGCGCATTAAAGTGCCCTCTTGGACGCCAAAACGCATGCTAAAGTGCCCTCTTGGACGCCAAAATCCGTGCTAATGTGCCCTCTAGGACGCCAAAACGCATGCTAAAGTGCCCCTTGGGAGCCAAAACGCGTGCTAAAGTGCCCCCTGGGAGCCAAAACGCGCATTAAAGTGCCCCCTGGGAGCCAAAACACGTGCTAAAGTGCCCTCTTGGATGCCAAAACGCATGCTAAAGTGCCCTCTTGTAAAGGCAGGATGGTTTGAGGTGTGCAGGGTTATCGACAAACACACCCTGAGGTGGAGAATCTGTGTCGGTCCACGTTGTGAGAGCAGGAGCTCACAGAAAGCCGGTTCGTGTTGGTCTGGACGAGTCCTGCTGGACCGCTGCTCCAGTTTCCAGCGTGTTGCTAAGTGGAGAGAACGTCTGGAGGCCTTCGCTGCCTTCGCTTCTTCTTCACGTCTTTCCTCATTCTTTTCATTTGCTCTCTCTCCGTCACAACCCGGCCTCTTTTCCTCCCCCCCCCCCCGCCCACTTCCTCCCTCCAGTTCTGCTTTTGACCTTGTTAGATCATGTCTCAGCGGTGTGTATACAGTATCTGTGTGTGTGTGTGTGTGATGGAGAACGGAGCACACAGTGTTTTAATAAAACATCATGTGAGTGAGTGGTGTGTGTGTGTGTGTGTGTGTGTGTGTGTGCGCACACCCCAGGGCAGGGCTTTGTGTGTGGATCCTGTTGAGGTTGTGTGTGAGGAAGATAACAGGACAACCCAGGGCAACTCTCTAATTGGCCTGCACTCCTGCCCCGGATACTCGCTCTCTTTCTCTCTATATTTATCTGTTCCCTTTCAAACGCTGCTGCTTCTTCTTCTACTATCTGCGGTGAGGTAGTGCGAGCCAGGCGATGCATTAAGGGGGGTGGGGGGGAGATGAGAGGAGGTGCCTCAGGTTGCGAGGGTTAAACAGCGAGGGCGGCACTAATGAAAACACCGCTGTGAAAAAGGAATCGAGTCTGTTTGAAGACCGTTTGGATCCAGTCTGTGAGCAGCGAGGTTTCAGTGAGCTGATGTGTGAAGCGTTTCACAACGAGGAAGAGTGAAGATTTGAATGTTGTCTGGATGGTTTCACACGTCTGTCTGTGGTTAGTTCACTGTCTGTAATAACAACAGGACAGCTGAGCGTCTGTGGTTAGTTCACTGTCTGTAATAACAACAGTACAGCTGAGCATCTGTGGTTAGTTTACTGTCTGTAATAACAACGGGACAGCTGAGCGTCTGTGGTTAGTTCACTGTCTGTAATAGCAACAGGACAGCTGAGCATCTGTGGTTAGTTCACTGTCTGTAATATGCTGGTCAGCGTGATTCTGACTGATGAAAGTTTGTGCACTGAATGGACATGAAATGAAACTGTGAAATTGGAATGGCATGCAGCAATTCTAATTAAAATGTCATAAATGGATAAATGATCACAAACACAAAAGCAAAAGCTTTAAAGGAGAAATTAGTCGCATATTTTCTTGTTTTTCTTGTGCTTATTCAGAGTCATAAGATGTGTGTTCATGCAAAGGAAGAGGAGGCAATAAATATCCAATAAAGCTCCACAGGTGGAATTCAACTCATTTTGAGTTTTAATTGGAACTTTATTCATATCTAACAGCAAACATCCAACAAATGTGAACTTTAAATAAATTGTGGCTGGTGGTGAAACTGCTCCAGAGAGGAAAACAAGCACGTGTTAAAGGACAGACAGGATTTTATATTCAAACATCTGGTAACTCAGTGTGGATATTAGCTTGTGGCTCAGCTTTGTTGAATAATGTGTTTGGATGTCTTGATTTATTTCTGTTAATGAAGTATTTCATGTCAGGTTTCAACAGGAGGCAGGAACATTAAACAAAATGCGATCTGAGCCTGATGTACTCGCGTTAACCCGCACGGGCGAGAACAGCTGGAGCTGCTGCGAGGTCTTTAATCTGCAGTCATTAAGACCTGCCTCACACTGTAACTCTGCAGAACTGCTCAGAGCATTAAGCCGGGTGTGTTTCAGTTCACACAATCAATAAGATGAGGTGTGAGGAGGTGTGCGCTGCTCCTCGGAGACCATGCATGCTCATTTAAGTGACTGCATGAAGGCAGGAAACACTGAAGTGGCTGGAGAATTTATTTATGAGCGTGAAGCGCTTGTTTCCCATCCGCCTCTGAACGCATCGTCAAATGCTCTGCATAACAAGTTCTTCATGAGCCTCAGCGGTACAAACTCCTTCATTTAGCTTTGTGGACGGACGCAGTTAAATCCTCGCTCTCCTCTCTGTCGACTTCAAAGTCTGCTCTGTTTGGACGTGGAGGAGAAGAAAACGAGCCCGTTCTTACTTTGGCTTTTTGACTTTTTACGTCAGAAGCCTGAAAGTTTGTTGAATCTTCATTCAAACAACCTTTATTTAATCGGGAAATCTCACCGAGGTCAAGATCTCAACTCAAGCATCCCTTTAAAATCAGCCAGTGGGACGACACGTTCAAGTGCTCAGCTCCCCTGTCGTTCATTCCAGCTCTGAGGTGTGAATGTTCATTATGGTGTCAAACAGGCCTGAGATCAGCTCTGGTTTTAAATGTGAGGCAGCTTCTGTAGGAGACCTTTATGAATAGAAATGATGGAACTGGACCCTTACAGCAGGCTTTGGTAACATTCTCTAACAAAGCCTGAGGCCTTCAGGGAACAGGTGTATTTATATTGAGATTAAATTGCACACAGGTGGACTCTATTCGACTCATTATGTGTCGCCTGGAGACGGTTGGTCGCAGCTGATCACAGTCAGGCGTCCCAGCAGAGGCAGTGAACACATGCACACTCAGCATTATGTGTAAAACATGACACGATGTGAGAAGACTCACCTGTCCACGTCCAACGCCGCCATGGAGACAGACTGAGACGTTCATGTGCAACATTCAGGGTGAGCAAAGACCACAATAACAAAAACTAATCCATCCGGGAGCGTGAACGAAGAATCGAAGACACACCACGTCTGTGGTTAGTTCACTGTCTGTAATAACAACAGGACAGCTGAGCTCTGTGGTTAGTTCACTGTCTGTAATAACAACAGGACAGCTGAGCTCTGTGGTTAGTTCACTGTCTGTAATAACAACAGGACAACTGAGCGTCAGTGGTTAGTTCACTGTCTGTAATAACAACAGGACAGCTGAGCGTCTGTGGGTAGTTCACTGTCTGTAATGACAACAGGACAGCTGAGCGTCAGTGGTTAGTTCACTGTCTGTAATAACAGCAGGACAGCTGAGCTCTGTGGTTAGTTCATGGAATCGAAGACACACCTGACTCATCACACACCTGTCACACATGGTCACATGATGCCGTTGAATCATGTCAGCAGCAGAAGGCCGCACGCTGAAGTGGACACCATCACTAATAGTGCGCCCTCTACTGGCACCGTTGGAGTCGGCGCTTTGTCAGGTAGCGTCGAGCTGATGACGGCAGGTTTGAAAAGCTTGTTGAACTGACAGCGATGATGAAGACTCGTCTGTAACGAACGTCTTCACGAGGCTGGACGTGTCGGCCAGTCTTCCATTCAGTCGCCAGGGGTGTGTGTGAGTGTGTGTGTGTGTGTGTGTGTGTGTGTGTGTGTGTGTGTGTGTGTGTGTGTCAAGCTGCCAGTAGATGTTTGAAGTTGAAGAAAAATCTGTTCCACCAGAGGAGACTTTGTCAGTGATAATAAAATACTCCAAAGCACTACAGTATGTCCCGTCTGATAAACTCAGTCATATGATGTACACAGACAGACTGTGTGTGTGTGTGTGTGTGTGTGTGTGTTGTCAGTGTTTGCATTCAGTCAGACAGGCACCGAGGTTATCTGCAGGGGAAGCGACATGGTGTGAAGCTCGAAGTGAACACACTGATACTGCAAACAAACACCATGATGCCCGCACGCACACACACACACACACACACACACACACACGTTAATTGTGGCCATTTTCAAATTTAAAAATATCTGACATGACAGACGGAGGTGATGACAGCTCACAGCGGTGGCCTCTCTGTCACCTCACTCTGCCTCTCTCTCTCTGTGTCTGCCCCCCCCCCCCCATGTCTGATGTGATGTTTGTCTGAACAGCCAGGAACTCACTGCTAAAAGGAGCCGCTAACAGGAGCTGCTAACAGGAGCTGCTAACAGGAGCAGCTAGCAGGAGCTGCTAACAGGAGCAGCTAACAGGAGCTGCTTACAGGAGCAGCTAGCAGGAGCTGCTAACAGGAGTTGCTAACAGGAGCAGCTAACAGGAGCTGCTAGCAGGAGCTGCTAAAAGGAGCTGCTAACAGGAGCTGCTAACAGGAGTTGCTAACAGGAGCTGCTAGCAGGAGCTGCTAACAGGAGCTGCTAGCAGGAGCAGCTAGCAGGAGCAGCTAGCAGCTAACCCAGCAGACTGTTAATGGAGACAGTTTGACTCAGATTTCACTGTGAGCTGATTAAAGAGTAGAGACGGTCGAGGAGGAAGCAGCTGTTGCCGTGGAGAACAGTCAGAGATAGAATACGACAGCAGGAACAGCCAGAAGAGAACCGTAAAACAAACATAATCCCGGACTCTCGTTCTTCACGTTGTGCTTCAGCGGCGCACGTTCAGAACAAATTTACAGTTAATCAAATTACATAAAATCAACTGACGCACAGTAACTCCAGGTTCCATTCTGAGCTTTCTCTGACCAGGAATCCTTTAATGTCTCTGCCCCCCCCCCCCCGACAGAAGACATTTCTCTCCAGGGTGCAGATGTAATAATGCAGCTTTGACTCCTCAAATGTCATCACGGCAGCTTTTCCATAGGTCGAGGTTACACTTGTCTCTTCCATTAGACATGTGTAATTGGATGTGTTGTGATGATTGACACCATGACGTGACGTTCACATCACATGTGATCTGTCTGCAGGACCCCCCCAGCAGAGACCCTCTTCCTCTCTGTAGCCTGTGTCTGGATCTGTGAAGGCTGTGGACGTCGTCTCATGTGGAAACCGCAGGGACAATATGATATTATAGAAAATAGTAATGTTACTTCATTACCAAATGATGGGATCGTAATAACAACAAACAACGTGAATACAGGTTTGGATGCAGGTGGTCGGGGGGGGGGTGAGGGGGCTGCAGGACCCCCTCAAACCAGGACAGACTGATGTTCCTCTGCAGTTCATCAGTGAAACAAACTCACACAAAGATCCACATTGAGGCTTCGCTCGGCTCACTCGTCGCTTAGCTGCTTCATTACAGACTACGATGAACTGCTCGGGGGTCACATGACCTCCAGCCTGGCCCCGGCGCCGCCCCTCCTCTTCATCATTAGTTCCTGCTGCGGCTGCTTTGACAAACGGTCTGTTGCAGTTCGAGTCTGCTGTCTGCTGGACTGAGAAACCTTCTCACATCAGTTTGATTGTAGGAGGAGAGGAGCCTACAGATCCACTTCGGTTCACATCATCCCTCTTCATCATGCTGATTTAAACGCGTGTCAGACCCCCTCCTCTTCACAGACAGACTGTGTTACGGTTAATACGCAGATTCAGGTCTGATTATGAGTCCGTGCGTATAATGGCTTCAGACCACAACTCAAACATGATGTGCTTTAAAGTTGCTGATACAGGCTGCGGATGTGTCATGTGACATGTTGTTTGAGTTTGTGCACGACTGAATGGTGCGTCGCTTCAAATGTTCACGCCCCCCCTCCGGGTGTAAAGGATGGGTCAGCGTATCCGCTGCTGAACGTTCATCACGGCTGCCGCTCTTCACTCGTTTCGTTCACTGCTAGCAGCTCTGTGAGGCTGCACTGTCACACGGCTGCGCTTTGAGCTAAATGCTAACATCAGCATGCTAACACGATGACGATGCTAACAGGCTTTAATGTTTACCACGTTAGCAGCATGGATGGCGATCAGTGAACAAAGGTGAACGATGATCAGCTGGTAGCGTTTATTCAGTGAGAAGAAAACAAAGATCATCTGTGAGGGAAGAAGCTCCACTCAGAAACGGTTTCTGTAGCTCCAGCAGAGTGAGACATCTTCTCTGTGGATGAGAGGTCACAGTCAGATCAATAACTCTGACTAATAAACAATCATTCTTCAGTTTCTAGAGACATAGAGACGTTTGAGACGTTAATCCTTCACACACCTCCACGTCACAGGAAGTGACCCTCTGTCCCTGTGAGGTATTTTAGCCAATGAGCAGAGATCTGTCCCACACTTTCATCTGCTCTCTGTCGGTTTATTACGGCCCAGTTAAGCTCCACTTCAGATGTTACAGACAGCTTCACTGACTCAGGATCAGCTAGTCTGGCAGGGTCTCCTCTCAGCCACTCCATGCTATCGTTGGTGACATATATTTAACAATAGTGAGGTCACATCCTGCTTCATGCTTTAACATATTGACATAATGTGAGGTCATCATGAGGTCATAACTGTGTTCCACATGTAACAACTGACGTGACCTGCCCCTCTAACGAGGAGCAGGACTGTTAACGAAGCAGACAGCGAAGGCAGCACCTGTAAATCGCCCCCCACACCTGTGAGGCCACAGAATGATCTCTCATCTAAGCTCAGACCAGATGTGGAAGCGTCTGAAGTCTCTTTACGTCTCTTGGTTGTCCCTTTATGTCTCTTTGTTGTCCCTTTGCGCCTCTTTGTTGTCCCTCTAAGTCTCTTTGTTGTCCCTCTAAGTCTCTTTGTTGTCCCTCTAAGTCTCTTGGTTGTCCCTTTATGTCTCTTTGTTGTCCCTCTAAGTCTCTTTGTTGTCCCTTTAAGTCTCTTTGTTGTCCCTTTATGTCTCTTTACGTCTCTTTAAGTCTCTTTGTTGTCCCTTTGTGACTGCAGTCCTTACCTGTCTCTTTGTTGGTCTTCTGGTCTCTTAATGGCCGTCGTGCGTCTCTTTGTGTTCACCAACAACTGGAGCTTGTAAAAAATGGATGAGTTAAAAACTGCAGGCAGCTGCTCGGCGGCTGCAGAGCGTCCAGGACTGTCCCCCCCCCCCCCCCCCCCCCCCCCCCCAGTTATTATCAGACTCTGCTCGTTTCTGTAAATATTCTTCAGTCTGTTCGCTCAGATTCCATTAAACTGAGGAAGACTTTATTTATTAGAGGGCAGCAGTGTGGTGTTTTCTGTCCGGGACGCTCAGCTCAGTCTTCTTCTTCTTCTCTTTGTTCAGATTCGTCCCTGTCGAAGACGAGCCCCTGCTCTGAAGCAGGGAAACCCTGTAACCCCTGTCTGGACGCAGCCAAGGCCTGTAACCTCAACGAGACGTGTAAACGTCTGCGATCGGCCTACAACTCTATCTGCAGCAAGGCCACGCCCCCGCAGCCCTCTCTGGCCAATCAGGAGCCGTGCAGTCGGAAAAGATGTCAGAAGGTGGGTGCACGGTCGTATTTACGTGTTTCTGCACCGAACTGGTTTTAAAAGTACTCCAGAGCTCATCTTTGACACGAGAGTGAAGATTCGATGTGAGGAAATGTTGATAAATTTGGAAACACGTGTTTTCCTCCTCTGGCAAGATCGCTGCTGTAACGAGATTAAATAAATCAAATAAGTGTGAAGAAGAAAAAAGTCAGCTGAGGAAACAGAATCATCGTCAGAAATCTGTCCAGCTTCCAAACGTCTGCAGCTCACTTCTTCATCCTCGGTGCAAATATTAGCTCTGTAATCCAATGCAATCAAGACAATTTGAATAAATAATAATAGTCATAAATAATTTATTTGTGCAGCACCTTTGCATACAAGAAATGCAGCTCGAAGAAAGAAAGAAATCACAAAGTGCTTCATTAAAAATGAAAAAGACACAAAATTCACCATCACCAAATCCAAGTATTTCCATTTTATGTATCTTTATACTTCTACTCCATTACATTTGTCTGACAGCTTTAGTTACTCTTCAGATTCCTCCCCGCCCAGTGAAAAGCATGTATCTCCAGATGTTCGTGATAAACTGAAGGATGAGGTTTTCCTTCATGTCTTCTTCAGCTAAATAAATAAAAAGCCTCTCGGATCAGCTGAAAATTCATCGTCACAGAGCTGAAAACAGGCTGTTTTTCTGAGATACGAGGTTCTCACAGGACAAACATATAGGATAACTTTGGTTTTTTACAACCTGGACCTTATTTGTAGCATTAAATACGACCATTTACTCCCCCAGACAACTTTGGTGGCATTTGGAGTCGTTTTGAAGAAATTAGCCCCAGAGGAGCGGCGCGTATATCCGTATAATGCGAGTACTCGGGGCATCCATGCGCAGCCTCTATATAACGCATAATCTGCAGAAACTCGTTCATATTCCAATATTTTGTTCTGATATGCTGGTGCTATTCCCCTCTGAGCCGGCGGTCGGCTAGTTTAGCTGTAGTTTGGCACAGCTGTGGTTCGTTATTGCGTATTCGTAGCCGACCGCCGCAGAGTCAGCCGTGTTGTGGCCGGCTGCTCGCAGCGCGCAGCGTTCGGTAATGACATCATCCACGTCAGAGGTAGTTGTCTA